>NC_041221.1:64028596-64062816 GCF_002837175.3 Physeter macrocephalus
GCAATCCTACTACTGGGCATATACCCTGAGAAAACCATAATTCAAAAAGAGTCATGTACCACAATGTTCATTGCAGCTCTATTTATAATAGCCAGGAAATGGAAGCAACCTAAGTGTCCATCGACAGATGAATGGATAAAGAAGATGTGGCACATATATAACAATGGAATATTACTCAGCCATAAAAAAAAAAATTGAGTTATTTGTAGTGATGTGGATGGACCTAGAGTCTGTCATACAGAATGAAGTAAGTCAGAAAGAGAAAAACAAATACCATATGCTAACACATATATATGGAATCGAAAAAAAAAATGGTTCTGAAGAACCTAAGGGCAGGACAGGAATAAAGATGCAGACGTAGAGAATGGACTCGAGGACACGGGGAGGAGGAAGCGTAAGCTGGGACGAAGTGAGAGAGGGGCATGGACTTATATATACTACCAAATATAAAATAGATAGCTAGTGGGAAGCAGCTGCATAGCACAGGGAGATCAGCTTGGTGCTCTGTGACCACCTGGAGGGGTGAGATAGGGAGGGAGGGAGGGAGAGGCAAGAGGGAGGCGATATGGGGATATATGTATATGTATAGCTTATTCACTTTGTTATAAAGCAGAAACTAACATACCATTGTAAAGCAATTATACTCCAATAAAGATGTTTAAAAAAAAAAGGGCTTTGCTGAAAGCTTTCAGGGAGTTCAAGGTTTTTAAGGCATGAGCCACCCGTCTCCTTGCACGGCCCTGCAATAAACCTTTCTCTGCTGCAAACTCCGAAAAAAAAAAAAATATATATATATATATATATATATATATATATATATATATTTATTTATTTATTTATTTATAAGGCAAATTTGAATCAAAGCCAACAAGAATACACTTTATAAAATTAGAAGTATTTTTCTATCCTATGCAACTACTGGTACTGACATTTCTAAATGTTCATGTAAATTTAATTGAGGAAAATACATAAATCCTAATAGTACAATTTTGGCAAATAGATACACCCATGCAACACATACCTTTATGATGATATAAAACATTTCCATCACCCTAGAAAGTTCTCTCATGTCTCTTTCTAGTTAAACTTCCTTCACGGAGACAATTATCATTCTTTTTTTTTAACCTGCATTAGTTTTGTTCTAGAATGTCCTATAAATGGAATTATATATGTGGTATTCTTTTCATTTTGGTTCTTTTGCTCAGCATTATGTTTGTGACAGTCATTCATGTTGTCGCATGGATCAGTAGTTCACTCATTTTTATTGACGAGCAGTATTCCATCGTATAACTATACCAACGTTTGTTTACTCATTCTCCTGTTGATAAATATGTGAGTTGTCTCTGGTTTGAGGATATTGTGAATAGAGCTGCTATGAACATTCTAAACAAGTCTTCATGTTTATATAAATTTGTATTTCTTCTAGATAAATAACCACAGTAGAATTACTGGGCCAAATGGTAGGTTTATTCAACTTTATTTTTTTTAATTGCAAAACGCTTTTCCAAAGTACTTGTAGCATTTAATATTCCTATCAGCAATGTATGAGAGTTCAGTGACTCCGATTCTCACCAGTATTTGGTGATGTCATTAGTTTTAAACTGTGATCCTAGTGGGTGTGTAGTAGTATCACATTGTGGTTGTAAATGCATTTCCCTGAAGACTAAAATTATTGAACAGAATTTACTGTGTTCACCAGCCATTCATACATGTACCTTTGTAAAGTGTCCATTGAAGTATTTTGCCCATGTTTATTAAGATTTGTATTATCCTTACTGAGTATAAAGTTCTTTATATGATACTTATTCAAGTCCATTGTCAGATAAGTTTTACAAATATTTTCATCCCATAACTGGCTTGCATACTCATGTACTTAATTATGTCTCCTGATGAGCAGTCTAACTTATCAGTTTTTATTGATATTATTTTCTACCTCTTATAAAGAAATATTGGCCAACTACAGTCTTAGTTCAGGCTGCTATAACAAAATACCATAGACTGGGTAGCTTATAAACAATATAAATATATTTCTCACAGGTCTTTAATCTGGGAAGTCCAAAATTAAGGTATCAGAAGATTCAGTGTCTGGTAAGGTCCTGCTTCCTCTTTCACAAGCAGCCATCTCTTGCTGTGTCCTTACATGGCAGAAAGGGAGAATTCTGGTCTCTTCAGTCCCTTAGAAAGGCATTAATTCCATTTATGAAGGCTCCATCCTCATGACTTAATCACTTCCCAAAGGCCCCATCTCCTAATGTCATCACATTGGGAGTTATACTTTAATATACGAATTTTGGGAGGACTCAAACATCCAGTCCATCACAACCACGAACTTGAAAAACATTATTCCATATTTTCTTCTAGTAGTGTCGGAGTTTTAGTTTTTACTTTATGTCTGTGATCCATTATGTATTAATTTTTGTTTCTCATGTGAAGTTGAAGTAGAGAATTATTTTTTTCCATATGGAAATCAAGTTGTTCCAACACCATTTGTTAATAAGACTCTCCACTCCCCCATTTAATTACTTTGTTATCTTGAAAAAATCATTTACTATATAAACATGAGCCTATTTCTGGACTTTACTCTGTTCTCTTTATTTCTCTATCCTTATGCTAAAATCTCCTCATGCTAAAATTTCACCATCTTGATTACTGTATTTTTATAGGAAGTCTAGAGTCAAGTAGAACTGTTCTTTTTCAATACTTTTCAAAATTTGATTACTCTAGATTCTTTGCTTTTACATATAAATTTTAGAGTGCTTGTCAATTCCTATGATATAAAAGCATGCTGAGATGAAGATTAAAATTAATTTGAATCTATAGAAGATGTGGTAGATAGATGTATAGATATATATATCAACATGGATGAACCTAGAGAATATTATGCTTAGTGAAATAAGTCAGACAGAGAAAGACAAATACTCTATGATATCATCTATACGTGGAATCTAAAAAAGAATACAAGTGAATGTATATGCAAAACAGAAAAATACTCACAGATGTAGAAAACAAACTTGTGGTTACCAAAGGGGAGAGGGAAGGGGGGCGGGGACAAATTAGGGGTATGAGATTAACAGATACAAACTATTATGTATAAAATAGACAAGCAACAAGGATACATTGTATAGCACAGAGAATTATAACCATTTTCTTGTAATAACTTAGAGTATAATCTACAAAAATACTGAATCACTACTGCTATTAACCTGAAAATAATATAATATTATGAATCAACTATACTTCAATAAAAAATTAAATTAAATTACATTAAAAATTTTAAAAATAAAGTAATGAAAGCTATAAGCATGGAGAAATAAGAATCATTAGAGAGTTTTCTAAGATTCACTATGAATAGAACTGGTTAACATAGATGGGGGAAAAGTATTACGGAACTTAAAATGTGAAAGAAAAATAAGCAGTTAGATGGAAATTAATATGTCTAGAAGTGTATTACAGTGTCTAGATACATTATAAATCTGGTCATCATCTCAACTTCATCACCAAAATGATGTTTTTAACTGCTCAGTCTCCTGGGGAAGTTACTTTCCATGAGATTGTACCTCCAATTATATAATAAAAATAGGGTTCCAATTACTGAAATACTCTTTATAGTAAAATTTCTGGTATTATTCTATAACCAAAGGTCAGTAGGTTCACCTTCTTATAAGCCAAAGCGTTTTTATTTATAGGAGAGAATTTCTATTCTACGCCACTTATACAGGAAATGCCAATATTTTATTGTGAAAATTTTAACACAACATAGCTTCAACACAAGCTTAATTTGGCATATCCAAAGAAAAAACATCTTCAAGATGCTCCAAGTGTGAAGCCCACTCCAGTTGTAAATGACTCATTTTTATGGATGTGATTAACATACTGCCAGTGCACTTAGCTCTAGAGTAGGATATTCAGATAGTTCAAATGTACATTCAAAATAATTCATTCCTAGAGTATCAAGTTCTTTTTGTACTTGCATTCCAGATAATCCCTCTATTTGAGTAAAAACTATGAATTCTTTATTCAGCCATGGTTTATATGTTGTCTGACAATTCTTTTTATTTCTCTTCAAATCAATAAACATCTACCAGTAAAATAAAAGCAGATTATAGGCAGAATCTCAATTAACTGATCAAGTACAGAAAATTCATTTGCATTAAGTGTGTTAATTTTCCTTAATGTCTCCTGTTTATGACTAACTGTCTGCCGTTCAACTAACAAATGTATTTATCTAAAAGATCAGAGAAGTTACCTATCTTCATAAGCATTTAGAAGAGGAAAAATCTTTCTACTTGTTTCAAAATGAGGTATAAACACACATTTCTAAAATAATTTTAAACAAATTTATTCCGTGAAACTTGATTTTGAAAAAAATACACAACTGAAAATTACATACAGAGAATACATAAATCATAACTATGGAAGAACAATGACTATATCTAGATACATAATTAGGTCACTGTTTTGAAAATGCAATTGCACACTCAAACAGACATTCACTAACCTCCACCATTTTTCCTCCCACTCCAACCCTTCAACATCTTCCTGTGTTTTTCATGTCAATTTTAACTCCCATATCATTCTTCCCTCTATTAAGAACAATTTGTTGAATGGTTTCATTTCTTTAACACATGCAACTCAATTATGTTTTCCTGTTAATGTATATAAGAATGAGGATGATTTATGCAGATTATCTGACCCTTCATTTTCTACTTGTGTGACCTTTGCAAGTCAATGGCATAAAGGAAATTCTTGTTCTCCAGTTGTATCATCTATCACGATTAGAAAAATATAATAGATGAAAGATATTTGAAATACATTACGGTGGATTCAAACCCAATGCAATTCTGTTACATTTTAACAGTCATTATTGAACTTTTAGGGCTCTCTCTTACTCTTTTGAGGTATTCTTACATCAAAAAAGGAAAGGAAGAATAGACACTATTTTTGAATTTATATTTTAATATTACACCAGAATTGTGTCTTAATTCCAAGTAGAGACAAAGATTTAAAAATTTAATTATTAGCATACAGTCTTTAAATAAAAGTAAAATTCCGTTTTTTTCTCTCAGCTTCCTGATAGGAGGTTCAGGTTCAAATAGCTCTGGCTAGCACCCTTCAATGCTGCTCTTCTCAGCTTATCACTAAAACCACTGAAAACACCTTTTAAAACCAAACTAACAGACAACCAATTCCATAATCTAGAAGGAATAGATAGATTCTAACTTAAAGGGAATTTAGTAATACCATGGCATATCCAATTTTCACTTCTCACCACCAGGCTCATAGACATAGAAAACTAAGAATACATCCTTCTTTTCTTTATGAGAAGAGAAGCACCCAGAGTTCTCAGTTTGGGGAATTATTCTGTGAAGCAAATATTATTTCTCTCACCATTCTACCATTTTTAAAAGAAAAAAAAATGAACAGAAAGTAGAGAGGAGAGGTCTGCAGTACATGTTCTAAAAAGATTAGTCTGCATAGGTAAAACCTTTGGTGGATGAGGTGGAAAGGACAGGTGAATGGGGCACAGAATAACCCTGATTTGGGTGAATTACAGATGCCATGTAAAATTTCTCCTTAGAGTAACAAAGAATCAGGCTATGGAAGTTGAAAGAAGACCAAATTACAACTGAGGGGAGGTATCTTAAATAAAAACAGTCAGATAATACTAATTGAAACAGAAACAATGTCCATTAAACTATAAACTTAACATTGAAGTTTGCATCACCATTACTGTAGAAAATGTAGAAAAGGAGCTGGGACAAGGAAAATCCACTCAATCTGTGTATTCTGTGGCATTACTTAAAATCAAATAGAAAAAATACTATTTAAGCATATAACAAGGGAAAGAGAACTGTGTTCTGAAACTTCAGAGCAAACTTCTGAAAATTTTCTTACTGCAGAATCCAAAAGAAAATTTCAGAAAACAATTTGTCATCTTCATTTTGAAAAGGAAATATGGCCTCTTTGAAAAGGAAACTGGATGAAATCAAGAGGATCCCAGGCAGATTAAAAAGGCAAAAGGGTAACATGAAAAGAGAAAGGATTATTTTAAAAAAGAAAGATTACAAAGAAATTAAAAACAGAGTAGAAGAATTAATTGATACTGAAGGTGGTGGTTTTAAGCATTATTTAACTGTTCTATAAGATCTCATAGGTAGAAAGAAAAAGGAAAATATGATAGAGAAGGGGTGAAAAAATAAAGAGCAGCATTAACATACAGTTAATCAGTGTTTTCTGGAGGAGAGCCCCGAGAAATGGAACAGAAACAATAATCAAAAATATACTTAAATCCTTTGTCAGTTGCTTCATTTGCAAATATTTTCTCCCATTCTGAGGGTTGTCTTTCCATCTTGTTTATAGTGTCCTTGGCTGTGCAAAAGATTTTAAGTTTCATTAGGTCCCATTTGTTTATTTTTGGTTTTATTTCCATTTCTCTAGGAGGTGGGTCATGCAGCTCAATATCAAAAAAACAAACAACCCAATCCAAAAACGGGCAGAAGACCTAAATAGACATTTCTCCAAAGAAGACGTACAGGTTGCCAACAAACAAATGAAAGAATGCTCAACATCATTAATCATTAGAGAAATGCAAATCAAAACTACAAGGAGGTATCACCTCACACCAGTCAGAATGGCCATCATCAAAAAATCTACAAACAATAAATGCTGGAAAGGATGTCTAGAGAAGGGAACCCTCTTGCATTGTTGGTGGCAATGTAAATTGATACAGCCACTATGGAGAACAGTATGGAGGTTCCTTAAAAAAACTAAAAATAGAACTACCATACGACCCAGCAATCCCACTACTGGGCATATACCCTGAGAAAACCATAATTCAAAAAGAGTCATGTACCACAATGTTCATTGCAGCTCTATTTACAATAGCCAGGACATGGAAGCAACCTAAGTGTCCATCAACAGATGAATGGATAAAGAAGATGTGGCACATACATACAATGGAAAATTACTCAGCCATAAAAAGAAACGAAATTGAGTTATTTGTAGTGAGGTGGATGGACCTAGAGTTTGTCATACAGAGTGAAGTAAGTCAGAAAGAGAAAAACAAATACCATACGCTAACACATATATATGGAATCTAAAAAAAAAGGGTCATGAAGAACCTAGGAGCAGGACAGGAATAAAGACACAGACCTGTTAGAGAATGGACTTGAGGACATGGGGAGGTGGAAGGGTAAGCTGGGACAAAGTGAGAGAGTGGCATGGACATACATACACTACCAAATGTAAAATAGATAGCTAGTGGGAAACAGCTGCATAGCACAGGGAGATCAGCTTGGTGCTTTGTGACCAAGGAAAATCCACTCAATCTGTGTATTCTGTGGCTTTACTTAAAATCAAATAGAAAAAATACTATTTAAGCATATAACAAGGGAAAGAGAACTGTGTTCTGAAACACAGTTGTGTTTCACACTTTGTGACCACCTAGCGGGGTAGGAAAAGGAGTGTGGGAGGGAGGGAGATGCAAAAGGGAGGAGATATGGGGATATATGTATATATATATAGCTGATTCACTTTGTTATAAAGCAGAAACTAACACACCATTGTAAAGCAATTATACTCCAATAAAGATGTTAAAATATATATATATACATATATACATATATATATATATATATATATATATATATATATATATATACTTAAAGAAAACTTTCCTAAACTCAGAAAGAAGAGTCTCATGGATCCAGGAGAAAGATAAATGAGTAAAGACCTAATTAGAGTAAAGTCTCTATTTTCCACTTCTTCTCAATTATAGTTTCCTTTTTCTTTCTCCCTATGAGATCTTATAGAACAGTTAAAAATGTTTAAAATCACCACCTTCGGTATCAATTTATTTGTCTAGTCTATTTTTAGTTTATTTGTAATCTTTCCTTTTTAATATCATTTTATCTTTCATATCTAACTTTAAAATAAATGAGTAAAGACCTAAACCTTACCATTTTTTAAATTAGTGAATAAAGAAGAAAATCTGTAACATTTTAAGCAAGATTAAAAATCCTTACCTACAAAAGAAATTTAAAATATGCTAGTTTTGGTGACATCATCAACAAGGCTGAATAAGAGTTTTCTATCATCCTCCCCCAAAAATTGTTCCCCCAAACAATTTTTACAGTAACCCAGGAATAAGAGAGCTCTTGTGGAAGTCCAGGATTTCATTGGGGAAGTTCCAGCAAAGATCTGGAGCAAAAAAAGAAAAAATTGAGATTGGACGCATTGAAGACGATAAGTGAAACAGTTTCAGTTTACCCACATCACCCATCTCCCAACGATCACTGAGCACACCTCAGTGTCAAGAGAGACCTTCTCAGCCATGATTTCTCCTACAGGGGAAAGTGAGAATGTGTGAGTGAGCACCTTCTTTCCCCAACTATGCAGGATACTGCCAAAGTGACCCCTTTCTCACCCCATTCAGAATAATCAGATGTGAACTGCACCACTCGGGGGCAGTGGGCAGCTGGGAGATTGGAATGATGAGTACAGTCTCAGATTGGAATGTATCAGAGGGACATAGATCCTACTAACCACTCCATCAGGAAACTGCCATAACGTGCTGGGAACACCTTGCCTGCAAATTCCCCCAACTGACCCACCAGACCCCCAGTGCTCCATAAACCCAACCCACACACTCCATCCCAAGACCAGCTTACTGTGTGTGTGTCCCTAAGGTTAAGGGTGGTGAGAGTGAGCCTTTACAGACAGTTAGTTAGCATGGTAGAAAGCTAGCCTGACTGCAGGATTCTGAGAAAATATACAAACCTGAGCATTCAGCACCAACATAAACAAAGCAAATAGGAAGCTGCCAGCACATGGCCTCATTTTGCAGAACTGGGAGAAGGCATGCAACCTTAAGAATTTCCTCATGAGAGGGAACAAGAAGTTTGGAGAAGGCACATCCATAGAAAAGATCTGAGAAAACCTCGGAATTCCTACCAGGGCTGAAGGGAAGAATTTCTCTGCTGAAGCCAGTCAGTAAAGACTGGAGGAGGTAACTCCTTCTTCAAATGAAAAGACAGCAATACCAGACTTCAAGGAACATGAAAAATCAAGAAAATATGACACCATCAAAGGAACACAATAAGTTTTCAGTAACTGACCCCAAATAAATATAGATCTGCAATTTGCCTAATAAAGAATTAAAAATAGTTGTTTTAAAGAAGCTCAGGGAGCTACAAGAAAACACAGAAAGATAATTGAACACAGAATCAGGAAAATAGTACACACACAAAATGAGAAGTTTAACAGAGATATATAAATCATAAAAAGAACCAAACAAATTCTGGAGCTGAATAATACAATGAATGAAATGAAAAAAAAAAAAAAAAACAGTAACAACAGCAGAATCTGTGAGATAGAAGACAGATTGTTTGAAATTATCCAGTCAAAAAAAAAAAAAAGAAAGAAAGAAAGAAAGAAAAGAGCATGAAAAAAAGTGAAGTGTCCATAGACAGATGAATGGATAAAGAAGATGTGACACATATATACAATGGAATATTACTCAGTCATAAAAAGAAATGAAATTGAGTTATTTGTAGTGAGGTAGATGGACCTAGAGTCTGTCATACAGAGTGAAGTAAGTCAGAAAGAGAAAAACAAATCCCGTATTCTAACACATATATATGGAATCTAAAAAAAGAAAAGTGGTTCTGAAAAACCTAGGGGCAGGACAGGAATAAAGACACAGATGTAGAGAATGGACTTGACATGGGGAGGGGGAAGGGTAAGGTGGGACGAAGTAAGAGAGTGACATGGACATATATACACTACCAAATGTAAAATAGATAGCTAGTGGGAAGTAGCCGCACACCACAGGGAGATTAGCTCGGTGCTTTGTGTCCACCTGCAGGGTTGGGATAGGGTGGGAGTGAGAGGCAAGAGGGAGGATATATGGGCATACATGTATATGTATAGCTGATTCACTTTGTTATACAGCAGAAACTAACACACCATTGTAAAGCAATTATACTCCAATAAAGTTGTTTTAAAAAATAAATAAATAAAATACACACACAAAAAAAGCCTGTATGATCCACAAAATACCATTAAGAGAAACAATGTATGTGTTATGAGAGTCCTAGCAGAACAGAAAGAGGCACAAAGCTTATTTAAAGAAACAAAGGTTGAGAGTTTCTCAAAACTGGGAAGTTATTTGGACATCCAAGTTCATTAAGCTCATAAGTCTCCCCCAAATTTCAATTCAAAACAATCTTCTTCAAGAAATATTACAATAAAACTGCCTAAAATCAAAGAGAAAGAAAAAAAAATTTAAAGCAGTGAAAGAAAAAATGTTCTCGTATATAAGGGACTCCTATAAGGCTACCAGCAGATTTCTCAGCAGGCCAGGAAAAAGTGGGATAATATATTCAAATTGCTGAAAGATAAAACTGCCAACCAAGAGTACTTTACCCAGCAAAGATGCCCTTCAGAAATAAAGGACAGATAAAAACTTACCCAAACAAACAAAAGTTGAGGGAATTCATTACTGCTAGATCTGCCTTACAAGAAATGCTTAAAGGAGTTCTTCAAGCTGAAATTTTAAAATGCTATTAACAAGACAGCTTATGAAAATATAAAACACAATGATAAAAGTAAGTACAGTTGACCCTCGAATGATGGTGGGGTGGTTAGTCCACATATAACTTATAATCAGCCATTTTATCTGACATTTCTCTGCACTGGCAGATTCAATGAACCATGAACCATACAGTACTGTAGTATTTACTATTGAAAAATATACATGTGTAAATTGACCCATGCAGTTCAAACCCATGTTGTTTAAGGGTTAACAGTGTATAGTCAAATTCAGAAACTTTAATATGTAATACAGTGCTGTATTAATTACTTAACTCTAGTATAAAGGTTTAAGGACATAAGTACTAAAAATAGGTACTGCTAAAATAATTTGTTTATGAATATACAGAATAAAATGAGGTAAGTTGAGACATCAAAAACATAAAATGTAGGTGTGGAGAGCAAAAGTGTTGAGTTTTTATATGCAATCAAAGTTAAGTAGTTATCAGTTTAAAACAGGCTGTTATATCTATAAGATGTTTTATGTACACCTCATAAAGCACAAAGCAATTACCTACAGTAGATACACAAAATTTAAAAAGAAGGGAATCAAACATACAACTTCAGAAAATCAACAATTCACAAAGGAAAACAGCAAGAGAGGAAGAAAGATACAGGAAACTATAAAACAACCAGAAAACTATTAATAATGGCATTAGTAGGTCCTTGCCTATCAATAATTACTTCAAGTGTAAATGAATTAAATTCTCTAATCAAAAGGAACTGAATAGCTGAATAGATTAAAAAAAAAACAAGACCTAACTGTATGATGCCTATTAGAGACTAATTTCAGTTTCAAGTACAAAAGTGAAAGGACAGAAAGGCTCAAAGTGAAAAAGTTATTCCATGCAAAAGGAAACCAAATAAAGTGGGGGTAACTATACTTATATCAGAAAAAAGAAACTTTAAGTCAAAAACTGTTGTAAGAGACAAAGAAGGTCATCACATAATGATAAAGAGGTTGATTCATCAAGAGAATGTAGCAACTGTAAATCTATATGCACCCAACATTGGAGCATCTAAATGTGTTAAGCAAATCTAACAGATCTGAAGGGAGAAATAGACAATAACACAATAACAGCCTAGGGTTTCAATATCCCACTTCAACAATGGATAGATCATCCAGACAGAAAATCAATAAGGAAACAGCAGACTGGAAAAACACTATAGGTCAAATGGACCCAACAGACATATATGAAACACTCCATCCAACAGCAGCAGAATACACATTCTTTCTTTTTTCCCCTGGGGTCTCAGTTGTGATTTATTATCCTCGCTCACAGGATACACTTCCTAGGAAGTTATGTTGATACAATAATTGTCACAATATAGAGTCTAGATTTCTCAATGAGTCATAACTCTTTGCTGCCTAGGAATAATAGTCACATTTCAAACAAGATTTATAAGACTGTCTGATGTCTGGTTACCATGTTTTTTATGAATTTAAAGTACAAACAAACAAACAAAAACAGAGTATGTGCATCCCTCCAGGATCTGAAATGCAAATCTCAATATACTTTCCTATAATTACGTTTGAAGGGGGAAATTTCCCTCCAAATTTTAGAAGCTGATTAGGTTTTACCAGGCAATTTAAAGTCCAGTTCCTCTCCCCAGCAGTCACACATATATCTATTTTTAAGATGGCTTCCCATTACAATGATAGACCTGTAAGATTCCACTCTACTCTACCTCTGAGAAGTTTCACATAGCTTTGAAAATAAAGTAAAAATAAAATCATTTCCACAATTCTACAATTTAATTTTCAAATTGTGACTAGAATAGAGGTTAAATACATTGAAATACCAACCAAAAATGGTTTTAGTAAACTGAAAGCAAATGACCATCCTATATATTGCAAGGTTTTATTTGTTTTAAGTCTGAAAAAGTATTATAAGGGTTATTAGCAGTAAATAAAGTATAGAGGTAGAGAGAATACACATTCTTATTAAGCAAACATGGAACATTCTCCAGGATAGATTATATGTTAAGTCCCAAAACAAGACTTAGCAAATATAAGAGGATTAAATCATACCAAGTATCATTTCCAACCACAATGGTATAAAACTAAAAATCAATAACAGGAAAAAACTGAAAAGATCACAAATATGTGGAAATTAAATGACACATGCCTATATAACCAATGAATCAAAGAAGAAATCAAAAGGGAAATCAAAAAATATCTCCAAACAAAAGAAAATGAAAACACAACATACAAAAACATATGGGATACAGCAAAAGCAGTTCTAAGAGAGAAGCTTATAGCAATAAAGGCCTACATTAAGAAACAAGAATGTTCTCAAACAACATAACTTTACACCTCAAGGAATTAGAAAAAGAAGAACAAACTAACCCAAAGTCAGTGGAAGACATAAAAAAGGTCAGAAAAGAAACAAATGAATAGAGACCAGAAAAACAATATAAAAGATCAACAAAACTAAGAGCTGGTTTTTTAAAAGACAAACAAAATTGACAAACATTTAGCTGGACTAAGAGAAAAGGAGATAATGTTCAAATATATAAAATCAGAAATGAAAGCGGAGACATTATAACTGATACCACAGATACAAAGGATCATAAGAATCTACCATGAACAATTATACACCAACAAATTGTATACCCTAGAAGAAACATATAAATTCCTAGAAACACAAAACCTACCAAAATTAAGTCATGAAAAAATAGAAAACCAGAAGAGAAAAATAATGAATAAGGAGGCTAAATTAGTAATCTAAAACCTCTCAACAAAGAAAAATCCAGGACCATATGGTTTTATTGATGAATTCTACCAAATATTTAAAGAGGAATTAATTCCAATCCTTCTCAAACTCTCCCAAAAAATTGAAGAGGAGAAAACATTCCCAAACTCATTTTACTAGGCAAGCATTACACTAATACCAAAGTCAAATAAGAACACTATAAGAAAATAAAATTACAGGCCATAATCCTAATGAATTTGATATAAAAATTCCTAAAATACCAACAAGCCAGATTCAGTAGCATATTAAAAGGATCATACACCATGATCAAGTGGGATTTATTCCAGTGGTGCAAAGATAGTTCAACGTCTGCAAATCAGTGTGATACACATTAACAAAATGAAGGATAAAAATCATATAATCATCTCAATAGATGTAGAAAATTCAACAGACTTTCATAATAAAAACTTTGAACAGAATGGATATAGAAGGAATATACCTCAACATAATACAGCTCATATATGACAAGCTCACAGCTAACATGATACTGAATGTTGAAAGGTGGAAAGTGTTTCCACTAAGATCAGGAACAAAACAAGGGTGCCCATTCCCACTACTTCTACTCTTCAATGTACTAAAGTCCTAGTCAGAGCCATTAGGGAAGAAAAAAATAAACAAAAGGCATTCAAATTGGAAAGGAAGAAGTAAAATTTTCTGTTTTCAGATGACATAATCTTATATATAGAAAATCCTAAAAACTCTGCAAAAAACTATTAGAACTGACAAATAAATTCAGCAAAATTTCAGAATACAAACAACGTACAAAAATAAGTTGTAATTGTATACACTAATAATGAACTAATGAAGAAAGAAATAAAATAACACAGTCCCATTTAAAATAGCATCAAAAACAATAACATACTTAAGAATAAAGTTAATCAATGAGGTGAAAGATCTATATACTGAAAACTATAAAACAACGATGAAGGAAATTGAAATGAAAAAATAATTTGAAAATTCAAAAAAAGTATTTCTGTTAAAATGTCAATGTTACAGTCACCTATAGATTTACTGAAATCTCTATCAAAATACTAATGGTACTGCTTAAAAAAAAGAGAAAAAATGTGTATGAAACCACAAAAGGCCCCAAATAGCTACAGCAATTCTGAGAAACAAGAACAAAGCTGGAGGCATCACACTTCCTGATTTCAACCTATATTACAAAGCTATACTAATCAAAGTAGTATGGTACTAACATAAAAACAGGTACAAAGACCAGTGGAAAAGAAGTGAAAATTGATAAATAAACCCATGCATATTGATTAACTAATATTTGATAAGGGAGCCAAGAACACTCAATGAGGAAAGGACTGTCTCTTTAATAAATGGTGCTGGGAAAACAGGAACACACAAAAGAATGAAACTGTACCACTATCTTACCCCATTCACAAAAATCAACTCAAAATGGATTAAAGACTTAAAAGTAACACCTGAAACTATACAATTCCTAGAAAAAAATTAGGGAAAATTCTCCTTAACATTGATTTTGGCAATGATTGTTTTGGATACAACAGCAAAAGCACAAGTAGCAAAAGCAAAAATCAACAAGTGAAACTACATCAAACTAAAAAACTTCAGCACAGCAAAAGACACCATTGACAAAATGAAAAGGCAACATATGGAAAGGGAGAAAATATTTGTAATCCTCATATATGATAAGGGGTTAATATCTAAAATATATAAAGATATCATATAACTCAATAGCAAAAAATAATAATAATAACCCAATTAAAAATGGGCAGAGGACTTAAATATACATTTTTTCCAAAGAAGACATACAAGTGGCCAACAGGTACATTCACATTACTAATCATCAGGGAAATTCAAATCAAAATCACAATGAGATATCACCTTAAATTTGTTAGTGTCTACTATTTAAAAGAAAAACAAGCGATAACAAATGCTAGTGAAAATGCAGAGAAGAGGGAACAGTTGTGCACTGTTGATGGGAATGTAAACTGGTACAGACACTATGGAAAACAGTATGGAGGTTCCTCAAAAAATTTAAAATGAACTACAAAATGATCCAGAAATCCCACTTCTGAGTATATATCCAAAGGAAATGAAATCATTATCTTGAAAAGATATCTGTACCATGTTATTGCAAGTGAAGATAAATACTGCATGGTATCACTTATATGTGGAATCTTTATTAAAAAATTAAACTCAGGGCTTCCTTGGTGGCGCAGTGGTTGAGAGTCTGCCTGCCGATGCAGGGGACACGGGTTCGTGCCCCAGTCCGGGAAGATCCCACATGCCGCGGAGCAGCTGGGCCCGTGAGCCATGGCCACTGAGCCTGTGTGTCCGGAGCCTGTGCTCCACAATGGAAGAGGCCACAACAGTGAGAGGCCCGCGTACCACAAAAAAAAAAAAAAAAAAAAAAAAAAAAAATTAAACTCATACAAACAGAAAGTAGAATATTACTTTCCAGGGACTGAGGGGTGGAAACATAGGGAGAAGTTGGTAAAAGGGTACACATTTTCATTTAAAAGATGAACAAGGTTCAAGGATCTAATGTATAGCATGGTGACAATAGTTGACAATACTGTATTCTATAATTAAGGTTAGCTAAGAGAGTAGATCTTAAGCATTCTCACACACACACACGCAGAAGGGGTAAATATGTGATGGATGTGTTAATTAACCTGATTATGAGAATCCTTTCACAATATATACATATATAAAATCATCACAATGTACAATTAAATATATTAGGATTTTGTCAATTGTACTTCAATAAAGCTGAAAAAAGAAAAAAAATGATTATATATTAGGGGTAGATAAAAATATCCCAGAGTTATAAAATGTAGAAATTAAGTAGACCATCTATTTGCTCACAGAATGCACATGTGAATCAGATACACAAAAACACAACAGAAATTAATATCAGAAGATAACCTTAAAATAAAAACACATAAAGGCAAATTTTAAAATAAAGCATTCCTAAATGGCACAGACTAAAGAAAAAAATGAAAATTCCAATAACAAATCATTTTAACATTAAGAACAATTAGAAAATCTTATATAAAAGCTGATGATTGTGATAAAAGATGTACTCAATGGGGAAAAAATCATGATATTTGGAGTCATTATTTCTTTTTAATGAATGAAAATAAAAGAATAAGATATTCAACTCAATAAACTAGAGGAGAAAAAATACGAAAACACTAATTCAAAAAGGCATCTGCACTGCTATGTTCATCATAGCATTATTTACAATAGCCAAGATATGGAAGCAACATAAGTGTCCATCAATGGATGAATGGGTAAGATGATGTGGTGTGTGTGTGTGTATATGTGTGTGTATGTATATGTATATATGTATATATATACATACACACACACACACACACATACACACACATAATGGAATATGACTCAGCCATTAAAAAGAGGAAATCTTGCCATTTGTGACATGGATGGACCTTGAGGGTACTATGCTAAGTGAAATAAGTCAGACAGAGAAAGACAAATACTGTATGATTTCATTTGTATGTGGAATGTAAAAACCAAACAAACAAAATAAATAAATGAACAAATAAAAATAAACACTTAAATACAGAGAACAGAGTGGTAGTTAACAAAGGGTAAGCAGTAGGGGGAGGAGCATAAAATGGGTAAAGGAGATCAATTGTACAGTGATGGATGGAAACTAAAATTTTGGTGGTGAACCCACTGTAGTGTATATAGAAATAGAAATATAATGTTGTGCACATGAAACGTCTATAATGTTATAAACCAATATTACCTCAATTTTTTTTTAAAAAAAGAGCAATGAAGTTAGTAAAACTCACCAAAGCTAAGCAAGAAAGAAAAAATTCAAATTTCATTGAAAATTACAAGGTAGATAAAGCCAAATAAGATTTAAAATATCATAAAAGAACAGTATATACGACCCCATTTTGATTAACATGATAATCCTGATGCAGACAATAATGTAAAAAATATAAATTAACAAAAGTGATCTAGAAACCAAAATATAATAGAACACATATATAGCATTAAAAGCTTTTGGAAAATCTATCTTTAAAAAAAGGAAAAAGGTACAGATTTAAAAAGCAAATTATTTTAAAATTATGCTATATCTCACAACATATATAAACATGAAAGGCTGCCATACCCATTTTACCTAAATATTATAAACCTGATACCAAACCTGACAATGATTGTTTTTTTTAAAGATATACTTATCTTACTTTTATTAGAATGAAAACATAAGTAAAATATTTATATAAAGTCCAATTAAGAAAAAAGTCACAATTAAATAAGAGTTCTGGGGCTTCCCTGGTGGCGCAGTGGTTGCGCGTCCGCCTGCCGATGCAGGGGAACCGAGTTCGCGCCCCGGTCTGGGAGGGTCCCACATGCCGCGGAGCGGCTGGGCCCGTGAGCCATGGCCGCTGGGCCTGCGCGTCCGGAGCCTGTGCTCCGCAACGGGAGAGGCCGCAGCAGGCGGAGGCCCGGATACCACAAAAAAAAAAAAAAAAAAAAAAAAAGAGTTCTAAATACTTAAAACAATAAGATGGAGGCAGAATTATTTTTCATAGTAATTCTTTTCCTTAAAATATCAAAGGAAAAAGATATAATGGAAGATAAGCCATTCTAGACAATAAAGCATATTAGAAACCTATAGCAATGAATATATGATATTAGCTCCAGACAAGAAAGATAAAGTATTGAAAGAAAAAGATTAGCTGCCAAAGATAAATATGCTAAATGTGTATAGTATAAAATTTTAGTGTAAGAAAATGTGACATTTCAAATCACTGAAGAAAGTTTAGATGAATCACAACATTATGAAGAAAAATGGCATGTACATGTCCTGCAAGTATTCAGGTCACAAGGGGAGAGGCAAAGTTCCAGAGGCTAGCCTCCAAATTCAGCCAGACCAACCATTTGAAATCAAGTAGCTCATCAACCATGCCCCTGGGACCACAGAAGTGCATCAACTCTGTCTGCACTTCCTAGTCCATCCTTTTCCTTCCCCTTCATCCCTCATTTGCCACTGTCCCAGCATCACACTAGCTTAGAAAAGAGAGGATAATCACAATGTCCCCAAAGGTCATACCCCTAAAATTAACCAAAATAATATAGCAAGGAGAAATCGATAAAGAAATCTTTTTGTTCAGATGCCATTTCTTGTTTTCACGACACTTAAAAAATAGAGATGTTTCTATTCTATTTATGTAGAAGAGAAGGAATATTTAATCTCATAAAATGCCATAGAGAAAAAGAGAATATAAATTCTGCCTCAACATATGAGAAATACTTTTAAATCCAAAAGCCCGGTAATTTCCAAATTCTATCATGATTGACTTTCAAACGAACCTTCTTTTTTTCAATTTGTTCTATAATATAACCTTTTGTGAAACTGAATTTAAATTAATTTTATTTTGAGAAGTGTCCAATATTCCTTGTTGAATTCTGCAGTACCAAATATCCAGGAGAGGAAGTTTCTAAACTATTCTATCCCATACTCATCTGGAGCTGTTTTTAACCTTGCTGTAGACATTTAACAATAGTCCAAATTTTTAAAAAATAATAATAATAACAAATCTTTGGTAATTGGTCACAAAACTAATGCCGTTATAAGATTATCAACCCATCATATAAAAAGAAAAGCCAGAAACACCACAAAGGCTTGCGTTTCTAAAAGATGCCACAGATGCAAAATGTGTTCAAAGTGCAGTTTAGGATACTCTCCAATGAATGTTACACCGTAACTCAGCATGGTTCATAATTATGGTACTATGGAAAGAGCCAAAGAAGAAAATTGCATCTGTATTCTTTTTAAACATTTTTCTCCCAGATGCCCAAAGAACATTCAGACAGCAAAGCAAATGCCCTGTGACAGAGCTGAGGGATTCAAAATTGAAAATTCCCCTTGACCCTCAATCATTTTTTCTAGGTAACAAACCTACCCCACCATTATCACCATTAGCCCTCAATATTCTACTGTTCTTCCTCTCAGTGATGTAGCTATGGTTAAACTCTTCTCTGAAAAATAGTAACTTGGCAGATGACAAACAAGTAGAATAGCTATTTATGTTGTTTCTGTCTTCATGTCTTATAAACATATTGAGATCTGAAAGTACATGGCTTTCTGCCTAGATACTCACTGTTTTGTTTATTCTAAAGTGCTTGGTGAGAATCCGTTAATATCACTTAAATCTTATTTGGGGAGAATCCACAAAAAAGCCACTAATACACAAATTAATAAATGTTGTTTTTGCCCTCCCTCAGCATCTTCCCCCTGAGAGACAACCTGGGGACAAGAAGAGAGGAATTGTAATAGGAAATTAAATTTGAATTATAATTACAATGAATTCAGTTTCCTACAATAGCAATACCCAAGAGCACCACATTTATAGAAGTATAGAAGTGTGGTAGTCACTGTTCATGATTCTAGCCATAAACAATTGAACAAACAAAAACCTGTACTCTGAAACCTTGATGTTACAACCCAATTTAGGAAAAAACATTTGAAATAGGTAAGCACACTGGTAGATTAGATACAGAGAAAGATCCATGGGCTTTCTCTCTTCTTCTTGAAATTTAGAAATAGATAAATTGTTTTCAATCAATTCTTTACTCTGATAAGAATGCGCACTTGCTTGGGGTTATAATATTTCTCAGCAGAGAACAGTGAAAGCACAGCTATTGCAAAAGAAAAGAAAAAAAGAAAGACAAGATACATTCTTTCTGTCTTCATAGGGTTACTAGATGAAGATATCCGGGACTCTCAGGCCACTGGGATATGTTGAAATGCAAGACATCGATGGTGCCACATCTAATGGAGGTGAAAATATAAGGCGACAACTTTTAGTTCCACAAAGCAATGCTAACTCGTTATATATCATACAACCATGTTGATTACTGGCTAGATTATTGATACAACACTTTGGTCACTAGGTAAGACCAGTGGACTGGTTAACATCATGATAAAAAGTTTTGTTTTTTTGGCTGCATTGTGTCTTCGTTGCTGTGTGCGGGCTTTTCTCTAGTTGCGGCAAGTAGGGGATACTCTTCGTTGCGGTGCTCGGGCTTCTCATTGTGGTGGCTTCTCTTGTTGTGGAGCATGGGCTCTAGGCATGTGGGCTTCAGTAGTTGTGGCACACAGGCTTCAGTAGTTGTGGCACACGGGCTTAGTTGCTCTGTGGCATGTGGGATCTTCCTGGACCAGGGCTCAAACCCGTGTCCCCTGCATTGGCAGGCAGATTCTTAACCACTGCACCACCAGGGAAGTCCCTAAAAAGATTTTAAATACGGTGTTGTGTTTTTTTTTTAAATTTAAATCCAAACTCTAACACAAATGTAATATTATTTGAGAGCACTTCTTTCTTCTCCTTGAGTTTACATTAAGGTTTATAGAAATGAACTGGTTGATTTGTGAGTGTATGTGCTTTTTTCTTCCTTGAGAAGTAGGTAAGAATAATCCATAACCATTAATGCTTGATATAGCTGCCCTATTGGAATGGCATCCTAGAGACCCCCTTCATCCTTCAAATTCTCTTCTTTGTGGGCTTCCATCATCTGCCTCTCAATGGGAAGTCTTCCCCACATTGGCCCTCTCTTTGACCTTACAGTTATTAAATCAAACAAAACAATAATCCCACTTTAGCAGTCTTTTTTGGATCCCATCTAGAGAATTACATTTTATTGTGAACACCTCATTTCAAGAAGAAAAATACAAACCAAAAATGTTTGCTAAAAATGATGGCCAGGGTGGTAGAAGTTTTGGGAAAGATCACATAGGAATGATTCCTGGTGGAACTGATCAGAAGGCTAACCTGGGGGAGGGAGGGCTTAGAGTCTGAAGAGCCCATGACTGAGTGAGAGGGAGTAAATTTCTTCTGTGATGCTCCAATGGGCATGTAGCATAGACTGGCTAGATGCTAAACAAACCCACATCTTCCCAGGCACACAGCTCAACTACAGGCATACCTCATTTTATTTTGCTTTGCAGATATTGAACTTTTTCAAATTGAAGCTTTGTGGCAACCCTGGCCTATCGGTACCATTTTTCCAAGGGCATTTGCTCACTTCATGTCTCTATATCACCTTTTGGAAATTCTCACAATATTTCAAACTTTTGCATTATTATTATACTTGTTACAGTGATTAGTGATCAGTGATCTTTGGTGTTACTCTTGTAATGGTTTGGGGGCGCCATGAACCACACCCATATAAGATGGTGAACTTAATCTAATATAAATGTTGTGTGCATTCTGACTCCACCAACCAGCCATCCCCCTGTCTCTCTCCTTCTCCCCAGGCCTCCCTATTCCCTGAGACACAAGATTGAATTTAGGCTAATTAATAACCCTACAGTGGTCTCTAAGTGTTCAAGTGAAAGAAAGAGTTGCACATCTTTCTCTTTAAATCAAAAGCTAGAAATGATTAAGCTCAGTGAGGAAGGCATGTGGAAAGCCAAGATAGGCTGAAAGCTGGACGCTTTGAGCCAACAGTTAACCAAGCTGTGAATGCAAAGGAAAAGTTCTTGAAGGAAATTAAAAGTGCTACTCCAGTGAACACGCAGATAATAGGAAAGTGAAACAGACTTATTGCTGATATGGAGAAAGTTTTAGTGATCTGGATAGAAAACCAAATCAGCCACAGCATTACCTTAAACCAAAGCCTAATCCAGAGTAAGGCCCTGACTCTTTAATTCTATGAAGGCTGAGAGAGGTGAGGAAGCTGCAGAAGTTTCAAGCTAGCAGAGATTGGCTCATGAGGTTTAAGGAAAGAAGCCATCTTCATAACAAATGTGCCAGATGAAGCAGAAAGTGCTGATGTAGAAGCTGCAGAAAGTTATCAAGATCTACCCAAGATCATTAATGAAGGTGGCTACACTAAACAACAGATTTTTTTTTTTTTTTGCGGTACGCGGCCCTCTCGCTTCTGTGGCCTCTCCCATTGAGGAGCACAGGCTCCAGACGCGCATGCTCAGCGGCCATGGCTCACGGGCCCAGCCACTCCACGGCATGTGGGATCTTCGCGGACCAGGGCACGAACCCGTGTCCCCTGCATCGGCAGGCGGACTCTCAACCACTGCGCCACCAGGGAAGCCCCATAAACAACAGATTTTTTAATGGAGATGAAATAGCCTTATATTAGAAGAAGATGCCACCTAGGACTTTCATAGCTAGAGGGGAGAAGTCAACATCTGGCTTCAAAGCTACAAAGGAGAAGCTGACTCTCTTGTTAGGGGCTAATACAGCTGGTGACTTTAAGTTGAAGCCAATGCTCATTTCCCATTCCGAAAATCCTAGGGCCCTTTAGAATTATACTAAATCTACTCTGTGCTCTATAAATGGAACTGCAAAACCTGGATGACAGCACATCTACTTAGAACATGGTTTACTGAATGTTTTAAGCCTACTGTTGAGACCCACTGCTCAGAAAAATATTACCCACTCCTTTCAAAAGATTACTGCTCAGTGACAGAGCACCTAGTCACCCAAGAGCTCTGATGGAGATGTACAACAAGATTAATGTTGTTTCCATGCCTGCTAACACAACATCCCTTCTGCAGCCCAAGGATCAAGGAGAAACTTTGATTGTCAGGTCTTATTTAAGATAACCATTTTGTGAGGCTATAACTGCTGTAAATAGTGATTCCTCTGATGAATGTGGACAAATTAAATAGAAAACCTTCTGGAAAGGATTTACCATTCTAGATGCCATTAAGAACATTCGTGATTCATGGGAAGAGGTCAAAATATCAACATTAACAGAAGTTTGGAAGAAGCTGATTCCAACCTTATGGATGACTTGGATGGGTTCAAGACTTCAGTGGAAGAAGTAACTGCAGATGTGGTGGAAATAGCAAGGGAACTAGAATTAGAAGTGGAGCCTGAAGATGTGACTGAATTACTACAATCTCTGGATAAAACTTTAACGGACGAGGAATTGCTTCTTATGGATCAGCAAAGAAAGTGGTTTCTTGAGATGGAATCTACTCCTGGTGAAGACTATTGAAATTACAACAAAGGATTTAGAGTATTAAATAAATTTGGTTGATAAAGCAGCAGCAGGGTTTGAGAGGATTGACTCCAAAGGGTAAAATGCTATCAAACAGTATTGCATGCTACAGAGAAAACATTCATGAAGGGAAGAGTCGATCATTGGGGCAAACTTCACTGTTGTCTTATTTTAAGAAAGTGCCACTGCCACCCAACCTTCAGCAACCACCACCCTGACCAGTCAGCAGCCATCAACACTGAGGCAAGACCCCCCACCAGCAAAAAGACTATGATTCACTGAAGGCTCAGATGATGGTTAGCGTTTTTTAGCCATGAAGTATTTTTTAATTAAGATGTATACATTGGGGTTTTTTATACATAATGCTATCACACACTTAATACACTTATTAGAAAATGTAAGTATAACGTTTATATGCACTGAGAAACAAACAAATGTGTGTGGCTCACTTTATTGTGATACTCACTTTATTGCCGTGGTCTGGAACCAAACCCACGATATCTCCAAGGGATGCCTGTATATTTCCCAATCTAACTCTTGCAGTTAGATTGGGCTGTGTGATTGACTTCTGGCCAATGGTATAGGACAGAAGTGATGCGTACCACTTCCAGGTCTGGCCCTTAAAATCTCCCATGTGATTCTCCACATTCTCCTGAGAGTGCATGAGGAGCGGTTGATGGATTTGAGCCTTACTCTGGCTAGATCTCTGATATCTTTCTTATTCCTGAATCTTCCTCTATGAGGTCTTTCTGCTATCTCGTCCTTCTCTTACTATGAGCCTTTGCCCATCTCCTTAAACACCTGCATTTGTGAAGTTACTAAAGGTTTCTTTTATAACTTTTGTATGAATACAATCCCTCCCCGGCCAAACAAAAAGTTCTTCAAGAGGAAAAACAAAATCCTTTTGTATGTGCTCCTGTGCTCCCACCAACGTACCTGGTAGCATACTCTATACATAGGAAGTGAAATTTCACACTTAGGCAGTTTCTGTTAGCCAACTGAGGCCAACACATTAAAATAAGCATTTCTAGTGATTAGAGACACATTTCTAATCTCCAGGTGTTTGTCCCTTGTCTTCCTCAGCCAAAAAACAAACATTTAGAAAAGGAGGCTCCATTTGCTGAGCTAGTTTCACATTCGTAGAAGCATCTGTTCGTCTTCTTCAGTGGGTAGGAAAATTGCAAAGGCCTAACATCAGTGGATCAACAGCAAAAATGAAAATCCAGCAAACTTAGTGCACCATTTTATGCAAACCCTGATATCCTTTTAAAATAATTTCTAATGTTTAACTCAGCCCAGGCCTCAATGTTTAAACAAAATAAATTGGTAAATTTTCCTCACGTGAAAAAGGAAAATTTCCCCTCAGCCAGTTCACTTAATAAGTATATACACATTCAGAAATCTTTTAAAATTTACATTTTTATGTTCAAATGAGTATTCTCCTTCCAGTCTCTCCAAACACTCTGAAAATCAATCACTTAAAAAAAAATCCTTCCCACCTTTCTCAAATTCTTTCCTCTTACTTATACAATATAGATGTTAACTTGGATTTTTCATAAAACATGGATACACCATGGATTGTTTATATAACAGCGTAAGAAAATGAATGTCCCCAAGCTTCTGGAGAATGGTCCCTTAACAGTGACCAGGAATCCCACTACTTTTCTCAAGCCAGCTCACACCCACTCTTTTCCACAATTACCATATATCAAATTCTCTCAGCTCTCCTCACACATCCAGCTCTCCTTCCTGCTCCCTCACAGACAAAGATACGTCTTTTGCTTTATAGGAAAACAGAATTCCTAGGAGGGGAACTCCCTCATCCTCTTCATACCAAGCATGCAAACATGGACATCTCTGCAAATCTTTTCCTGTCTATTCCCCATCTCATGAGCCAACACTATTCATGATCCTTTTTCTCTCCCAAATAGCTGCCAGCTATCAATTAAATATTTACCAGTGACTTTTAAACATACTCAAGTCTCTCCCATCTTATATAAATTACCTTTCCCAAATCCTACATGTTCTATTTGCTGTTCTCTTCTCATAAGACTTATCTTCTTTGACTGTATCCAATTTCACAACCCTCACTCACTCTTCACCCTGCTCTAATCTGTCTTTTTCCTCATCCTTCCACAAAAAAAACAGCTCTTGCTAAGATCACCAGTGACTTCCATGCCAATAACTCCAAGGGACTTTTTCAAACTCACATACTTGACTTTGCCGGTCACTCCATCTTCATCAAAGCATATCTTCCCTTTGATTTCATGACACTAGTAGTTTCCTTCCTATCTTTTGTGATATTCTTCTACAAACTTTGTAAGTTGATCTTCCTTCAAACGGCCATGAAATGAAGTTCTTCAAGGCTTGGTTCTAGGCTCTGCTTTTTTTATCACTCCTTAGTATCTCTCTAGGCAATGGCACCCATGATCATGATGTCATTGACCTCCTCCATACTTATGATACACAAGGTATATTCTAGTCCAGGCCTCTCCTCTAGTCTCCAGAAATATAGATTGAAATGTTAACTTGTTGTTTCTGCTTGTCTCAAAGTCACCCCAACCCCAACATGTTCAGAATTGAACTTGAAATCTGCCTCCCAAATCTGACCTGCTTGCAGTGTCTCTATCTCACTGAATGATGCCACCAACTATCCAACTTACTTGTCTTCTCCTGACCCTATATTCAATCTATCACTGATTTCCACCCATTTTACCTCCTAACTACTTTTGAAACCCATCCCCTGCTCTTCATCTTCACACCACCACTTTAATCCAAGCTCTATCATATCTAATCTTGTAACCTCTACAATTTTCTACTGGTCTTCCCCAGGTACACCTTGGCTGCCCGCCAGTCCTGTCTGCATTGAGCTGAAAAGAGCTGTTTAAATCACAAATCTAACTTTACCACTCACATATTTTCAGTGACTTTCCTTTGCCCTTAAGATTAAAGATATTTACTAGGACCTGAAGGCCTTGCTTAGTCTGGCCTCTGACTGTCTTTCAGACCTCATCTAGAATCTTACCCCAATGGGCTCTCTCCCTCCACCTCTCCCCTGAGGTCACTCTGGCCTTCCCTTCAGCCCCTGGAATTTCAATGACCTGACCTGCTAAAGGGGCTTTTTCTTCACCACCCCATCATTTACCTGGTTAATGCCTAGTTACAAACTCTCCTATTATTCTCTCTAGTAGTATCGTGTACCTGACTTTCATGGTGTTTGTTCCAATTTTCTATTGCAATGGGTTATTATCTTCATATTGTATCATTTTTTACAATGTACCTAATATCTATCATAATATAGTAGGAGTACCTCTACTGTAGAAACTACGTTCATTAATTTTTGTATCCGCAGGACCCAGCACAGTGCCTAAAAGATACTCAAAACATGTCTGTTAAAAGGATGGAAGAAATGTTGACCCAGACTCAAAGATGCTGAGTTCAATGTGTAAGCTGTGGAATTAGATCTATAAACCCAAATTCTGGCTTACTAATTGCGTGATTATGGACAAACTACTTAGTTTCACTAAGCCTCTATAAAATGAGAGTGATAATACCCAACCTCATATGGTTACTGTGAGAATAAAGTGAGATAATTCTTATGAAACCTAGTTTTGCAATTCTAATACCTCAGGGTACACCTAAGGTATACTCATGGAGATTATTATTTTCAAACAAATAAACAATGTACACTGCTTTGAACCACCTCTGAGACTCTGCACACAGAGGGAGGAGTATACATCATGGTCCCTTCACATAGCTCTACCTGCCAGCATCCCTGTCAAAGAACAATGTGGCCTACAGAATGAACATTGGGACTTATGCTCCAAAGCAAGACAGCCAGCAGGGCTCCCTGAGACAACCTGGAATGCCATCAGGTAAGTGGCCTTTTCCTGAGGAAGTTAACTGAAACTAACATCCCACCTAGCTTAAGTCACAGCCTTCCTAGATATAATACTTTGATGTAACAACCCAGCTGATATTTGGAGGGAAAAAAATGGCTCTGCAGAGGGCCTATAGGAATTCATACCAACCCTCTTAACAATCAAATCTAAAAGCTTCCTTAAGATTATATACCTTCCTTGGGTATACCCAACACTCAAACTCAGTAATTCCCTATCTTTCCTACTTGACTCCAAAATAATGTATAAGGATTAGCTATCATTTAAAAACAACTTGAGTTCCAAAAATTGCCATTAAGGCAAATCTGCAGAAAGAATTACAAGGAAAGTAATAATATTCTAGGTTTCTGTGCAGAAATATAACTTATTTACACGTACTACTCTAGTGTTGGAAGAATGAAATGAGAAGGACATCTGTTAATGTATGTTAGGGCCATCTGAATTTTCACCATACTAAAACATGAAATGCAATTCGTATTTGCTTCATCTGCACAAAACTATGCTGTTCTCACTACTTCAAAATACTCTTGGCATGACCATTTTTCAATAAAAATTCTATTGCCCCAACTTTACAGATGAAGAAGTTGAAGCAATCAAGGGTAAAATCATGCTCCAAGGCCAAGGAGAAACTGGGAACCTGTGATGAGAATGGCATTGTGATATGGGGAGAAAAGAACCTGTTCTGACAACAGACAGAAATATAAAATGCTCCTCAAGTGTGTAAAGTTTGACATGAGCCATGCTGCCTTCACACTCCCTGTAATATTCTTTCCTGATCACATTTCTTTATGATGCTCTCTTTATAGGACAGGCTTTAGGGCCACCTCATTCCCCGCTAGGTCCTCTCATCTCCCCACGTGAAACTGAAGGAACTCAATATCCAGAAGTCCAGCTATCCAGGAACTAACAACTCAGCTGATAAACTCACTGAGGTAATTTTAGCTTCCTATGCAGTTATAAGAAGTAATACAGAGAGATCCAGAGTACATTTTATCCAGTTTCCCCCAATAGGAACATCTTTAAAACTATAGTACAATATTACAGCTAGGATATTGACATTGATACAGTCAAGATACGAGATACTAGCAGAAGGATATTTCTGAGTGATTGATTTCATCTCATGTGAAAAATGGTCTAAGGAATGAAAGGTGTTAGGGAGCCAAGAGTCTTGACTACATTCTGTGAACCATTAACAACTCTAATGATGGAAATTTTATGACCCATGGCAGTCATAAAATTGGATTACAATGATAAAGATGAGAAGATATGTGTGGGCAGCTAGAGGCCTGTATAGCATTTCTTAAGTCACATCATGTAGATCGGTGATTCAGAGACTTTTGTACCCAATGGTGCTCCCGTGTGGGTAACTTACACTTCATCTCTACCCTTAGTGACATTTCTTAGTCACCGAGTGTGAAGCCTCAGAAGAATTCAGCCAATCATCATATTCAAAACAAAATGAACCTATCCAGTCTCTTAGCATAGCCAATCTGATATTTAGTATAAGAAACAAGAACTCCATTTGCTTCCTCTTTGTTTAAGAAGAGGTAGCATCAAAGACCTTTGTGTTTCAGATCAGGCCAACTTGGGTTTGCATTCTTGCTCTCCCACTGACTAACTGCCACCATGGGTACCTGAGATTGTTACCTCATCTGGAAAATGCCTGTCATAGGTATCCACCAAAAGTGTTAGGCGGTCAATGAGATAAGGTGCATAAAAGACATGGCACTTGATGTTCACTCAAAAGGTTTATTTCAGGTACTCTCCTTCCCCCTGCTTTCTAGTTCCTTCCCTTACAGTGTAAGTTTCTTGTTAGAGAATAATTAAAGTAGAATGTCCCAGAACACATCTACTTTGCTCACCTGACATATCAAACATGTCAATAGTTAACAAAAATTATTTTACTTCACACCTTCCCCAAAAAGGCTTTATAAAGGCTTTATTTATAAAATAACAAAGAGAACTTGGCTTGCATGCCAAACAGAGAGCCCTTCTTTCTAAGGAGACACTTCAACGCCAAGCTACCTCTCAATACTGGCAGCTGTAACAGTGAAGTTTAAAATGTCTACAGGGAGCTGGCAACTGCAGGGACCAGCGAAGACAAAACTAAACTTGAGGCCAACTGAAAGGTCAAAATATTGTACACAAAAACAAAGGAAAACCAGGTATATTTAACTACAGCACTCAGGAAAATGATACCTAAAGAGCTTAAAGTAGAAAACCCACAGAGATGATAAGCTATGGGCCAGAAAAAAACTGAAAAAAGCATAGTGAGGCTCCCCAGTATATATCAGTTATAGCATTACAAAAAGCAACTAGGCAGTGAATATTATATTCTAAGCCTTAAAAACAAACAGACAAAAAGTCCCAATCATTTTATTCCCACTAAGATTCCTTACATTACCTTTACTGTTCCCTAAGCTGATCCCTGGACCATCTAAGTCAAATAGGAACTGAACAATGGGCAAACTTCTTAGACTTTAATGACTGGTCAGACAGGTTCTTTGGGGCCAGAAGGAAAGTAATTATGGGGGCGAAAATAACTTTAGCCGTCTGTCCATTTATTTAGTTGCAGTTCAGATATATTTCTTCTAAAGATCTAAGATTCCTACCTGATATGTAAGTATGTGTGCAGGCCAAAGAATATGAACTAATGGCTCCTTGAAATTTGGCATGAACAAAGAATACCAGAACCTTTGATAGATGACTGTTTCAATGATTAATATTTTCTCTAATGGGAGGCAGGGAGCAATGGCTTTCCTCTGGAACAGTCTATAACATTTGCGACATGAATGGGTAATCATGAAAAGAATTGACCTAAGAGAAACTGGGTAGAGCACTTCCTGACTCTCTTTCTCCTTAATTAATTTTTGAGGTAATTGTAGATTCACATGGAGTTAAAAGGAATAATACAGATCCAGTTGATCCTCTACCTAGTTTTCCCCAGAGGTAACAAAATCACTATCAGAATACTGACACTAAGTCAAGATACAAAACAGTTCATCACCAAAAGGATCTCCCATGTTACTCTTTCATAGCCACACCCAGCTCTCTCCTGCCCTATCCCCCCTTAACACCTGCCAGCTACTAATCTCCACTCATCTGTCTTCCATTTCATAATTTTGTTATTTCAACAAATATAAATTGAGTCATATAGTATGCAACCCTTTAAAATTGGATTTTTTTCACTCAGCTTAATTCTCTGGAGATTCATCTAGGCTGTTGTGTATTTTGATAATTCATTCCCTTTTATTGCTGAGTAATATTCCATGGTATGGATGTACCACAGTGTGTTTAACCATTCACTCATTGAAAGATATCTCGGTTGTTTCCAGTTGTTACGCTATTACAAATAAAGCTGCTATCACCCTTCATGTACAAGTATTTGTGTGAACTAGAAATCTTCATTTCTCTGGGATAAATGCCCAGAAGTGCATTTGCTGCATGCTTTAGTAAAGTTACATGTTTAGTTTTCAAAGAAAGAACCAAACTCTTTTCCAGAGTGGCTCTACCATTTTACAGTCCCAGTAGCCACATATGAGTAACTCAGTGTTTCTGCATACTTACCAGCATTTGATGTTGATGTTATTTCTTATTTAACCATTCTGATAAATGCCCCTGGCTCTCCATTAAAGGTAAACGTGAAGATAAGAGGAAAGACTTGCCTAAACTCAGAGATAACACTGAAAACTTTAATTCAGCAATTTAAATTTTACTATATGCTTTCCTAAAATCTGGCCAGCTAAATTCAGAAATTGCTCTCCAAGACCATCAGAAAATTTAAATAAGGAGAAATATCAATCACATGACCCCATTTCAGCCTAACACATTTCAACTTGTACTTAATTTTTTTAACTTTATAATATTTCATTATCATCCTATTTAGTACTAATATTTATTATTGTGATTTTCTTAAACAAGAAGTCTTCCCAGAGCTGTTTTCTCATTAATGAAGCTTTAACTGATTAAATAACTCATAGGTATTTCTTACCCATTAACAGCTATTAGGTTATTTTGCCATCAGCTACACTGTATCTTTATAACTTCGGCTTCTAACTTTACCTTACAGGCTTAGGTCATTTTTAAAGTTGTTCAAGCTTAGATTGCATTAACATTAAACCAAAACGTATGGCCCAAACAACTGTTTCTTAGATAGGTCTTTTCCAGAAGCTTCCTATCTCCCTGGGAAGTCTTAAGAGTTACCATGTCTTCTTTTTTAATTAATTAATTAACTTATTTATTTATGGCTGCGTTGGGTCTTCATTGCTGTGTGTGGGCTTTCACTAGCTGAGGTGAGCGGGGGCTCCTCTTTGTTGCAGTGTGCAGCCTTCTCATTGCAGTAGTTTCTCTTGTTGCAAAGCACAGGCTCTGGGTGCGCAGGCTTCAGTAGTTGTGGCACGCGGGCTCGGTAGTTGTGGCTCGAGGGTCTAGAGCACAGACTCAGTAGTTGTGTCACATGGGCTTAGTTGCTCCATGGCATGTGGGATCTTCCTGGCCCAGGGATCGAACCCATGTCCTCAGCATTGGCAGGTGGATTTTTAACCACTGTTCCACCAGGAAAGCCCCTATAATGTCTTCTTTATCCCTCACTTATAAATCCTACACTGAAAAAATCACTTGATAGAATCCACTAAAGCTGAATATATGCATATTTTTGTCCCAGCTCTTCCACTCCCTGGTATATACCCCCAAAACTGTGTACATGTGAGCCAAATAAAAAGTACACAGCAGCATTATTTGTAATAGCCCCAAGCTGTAAATAACTCAAATATCCATCAACAGAAGAATGGATACATAAACTGTGGTATATAAAACATATAGTGGAATACTATACAGCAACGAAAAGGAACAAGCTACTGTTATATACAGCAATAGAGTCACAAACACAATGTTGACTTAACTGTCAGTCATAAAAGAGTGTACAATGAATAACTCCATTTGTCAAAGTTTAAAAATTGGTCAGACAGAGGGAGGCACACAGATGGTGGAGTAGACGGACGTGCTTTCACTCCCTCTGGCGAGAACACCAGACGCACAACTAGCTGCTGGACAATCATCGACAGGAAGACACTGGAACTCACCAAAAAAGATACCCCACATCCAAAGACAAAGGAGAAGCCACAATGAGACGGTAGGAGGGGTGCAATCACAGCAAAATCAAATCACATAACTGCTGGGTGGGTGACTCACAGACTGGAGAACACTTATACCACAGAAGTCCACCCACTGGAGTGAAGGTTCTAAGCCCCACGTCAGGATTCCCAACCTGGGGTTCCGGTAACGGGAAGAGGAATTCCTAGAGAATCAGACTTTGAAGCCTAGCGGGATTTGATTGCAGGACTTTGACAAGACTGGGGGAAAGAGAGACTCCACTCTTGGAGGGCACACACAAAGTAGTGTGTGCATCGGGACCCAGGGGAAGGAGCAGTGAACCCAGGGGAGACTGAACCAGACCTACCTGCTAGTGTTGGAGGGTCTCCTGCAGAGGCGGGGGGTGCCTGTGTCTCACCATGGGGACAAGAACACTGGCAGCAGAAGTTCTGGGAAGTACTCCTTGGCGTGAGCCCTTCCAGAGTCTGCCATTAGCCCCACCAAAGAGCCCAGGTAGGCTCTGGTGTTGGGTTGCCTTAGGCCAAACAACAAACAGGGAGGGAACTCAGCCCCACCCATCAGCAGACAAGTGGATTAAAGTTTTACTGAGCTCTGCCCACCAGAGCAACACCCAGCTCTACCCACTGCCAGTCCCTCCCATCAGGAAACCTGCACAAGCCTCGATCCGGGACCTCAGAAAAATAATGGAGGCAAAGATCGAGAAGATACAAGAAATGTTTAACAAGACCTAGAAGAATTAAAGAACAAACAAACAGAGATGAACAATACAATAACTGAAATGAAAAATACACTAAAAGGAATCAATAGCAGAATAACTGAGGCAGAAGGATGGATAAGTGACCTGGAACACAGAATGGTGGAATTCATCTATGTACCAGATGAAGGAACAAGATAAAACCCCAGAAAAACAACTAAATGAAGTGGAGATAGTCAACCTTCCAGAAAAAGAATTCAGAATAATGATAGTGAACATGATCCGGGACCTCAGAAAAATAATGGAGGCAAAGATCGAGAAGATACAAGAAATGTTTAACAAGACCTAGAAGAATTAAAGAACAAACAAACAGAGATAAATGAAGACAGCCTAAGAGACCTCTGGGACAACATTAAATGAAACAACACTCGCATTATAGGGGTCGCAGAAGGAGAAGAGAGAGAGAAAGGACCCCAGAAAATAGTTGAAGAGATTATAGTCTAAAACTTCCCTAATATGGGAAAGGAAATATCCACCCAAGTCCAGGAAGCGCAGAGACTCCCATACAGAATAAACCCAAGGAGAAACATGCCAAGACACATAGTAATCAAATTGGCAAAAATTAAAGACAAAGAAAAATTATTGAAAGCAGCAAGGGAAAAATGAAAAAAAAACATTAGAAGGGAACTCCCATAAGGTTAACAGCTGATTTCTCAGCAGAAACTCTACAAGCCAGAAGGGAGTGGCATGATATACTTAAAGCGATGAAAGGGAAGAACCTACAACCAAGATTACTCTACCCGGCAAAGATCGCATTCAGATTCAATGGAGAAATCAAAAGCTTTATGGACAAGCAAAAGCTAAGAGAATTCAGCACCACCACCAAACCAGCTCTACAGCAAATGCTAAAGGAACTTCTCTAAGTGGGAAACACAAGAGAAGAAAACGACCTGCAAAAACAAACCCCAAACAATTAAGAAAATGGTCACAGGAATATACATATTGATAATTACCTTAAATGTGAATGGATTAAATGCTCCAACCAAAAGACACAGGCTTGCTGAATGGATACAAAAACAAGACCCATATATACGCTGTCTACAACAGACCCACTTCAGACCTATGGACACATACAGACTGAAAGTGAGGGGATGGAAAAAGATATTCCATGCAAATGGAAATCAAAAG
>NC_041221.1:64063963-64065263 GCF_002837175.3 Physeter macrocephalus
CAAATTGATAAACCATTAGCCAGACTCATCAAGAAAAAGAGGGAGAGGACTCAAATCAATAAAATTAGAAATGAAAAAGGAGAAGTTACAACAGACACCACAGAAATACAAAGCATCCTAAGAGACTACTACAAGCAACTCTATGCCAATACAATGGACAACCTGGAAGAAATGGAAAATTCTTACAAAGGTATAACCTTCCAAGACTGAACCAGGAAGAAAGAGAATATGTGAACAGAAAAATCACAAGTAATGAAATTGAAACTGTGATTAAAAATCTTCCAACAAACAAAAGTCCAGGACCAGATGGCTTCACAGGTGAATTCTATCAAACATTTAGAGAAGAGCTAACACCTATCCTTCTCAAACTCTTCCAAAATATAGCAGAGGGAGGAACACTCTCAAACTCATATAGAGGGAACCTACCTCAACATAATAAAGGCCATATACGACAAACCCACAGCAAACATCATTCTCAATGGTGAAAAACTGAAAGCATTTCCTCTAAGATCAGGAACGAAACAAGGATGTCTACTCTCACCACTATTATTCAAGATAGTTTTGGAAGTCCTAGCCACGGCAATCAGAGAAGAAAAAAATAAAAAGAATACATATTGGAAAAGAAGAAGTAAAACTGTCACTGTTTGCAGATGACATGACACTATACAAAGAGAATCCTAAAAATGCCACCAGAAAACTACTAAGCTAATCAATGAATTGGGTAAAGTTGCAGGATACAAAATTAATGCACAGAAATCTCTTGCATTCCTATACACTAATGATGAAAAGTCTGAAAGAGAAATTATGCAAACACTCCCATTTACCAACCATTGCAACAAAACGAATAAAATACCTAGGAATAAACCTACCTAGGGAGACAAAAGGTCTGTATGCAGAAAACTATAAGACATTGAAGAAAGAAATTAAAGATGATTAAACCCACGCACCTATGGTCAAGTAATCTATGACAAAGGAGGCAAAGATATACAGTGGAAAAAACACAGTCTCTTCAATAAGTGGTGCTTGGAATACTGGACAGCTATATGTAAAAGAATGAAATTAGAACACTCCCTAACACCATACACAAAAATAAACTCAAAATGGATTACAGACCAAAATGTAAGACCGGACACTATAAAACTCTTAGAGGAAAACATAGGAAGAACACTCTTTGACATAAATCACAGCAAGATCTTTTTTGATCCACCTCCTAGAGAAATGGAAATAAAAACAAAAATAAACAAATGGGATCTAATGAAACTTCAAAGCTTTTGCACAGCAAAGGAAACCATAAACAAAA
>NC_041221.1:64065554-64066604 GCF_002837175.3 Physeter macrocephalus
ATGGGCATCATCAGAAAATCTACAAACAACAAATGCTGGAGAGGGTGTGGAGAAAAGGGAACCCTCTTTCACTGTTGGCGGGAATGTAAATTGATACAGCCACTATGGAGAACAGTACGGAGGTGCCTTAAAAAACTAAAAATAGAATTACCATATGATCCAGCAATGCCAGTACTGGGCATATACCCAGAGAAAACCATAATTCAAAAAGACACATGCACCCCAATGTTCATTGCAGCACTATTTACAATTGCCAGGTCATGGAAGCAACCTAAATGCCCATCGACAGACGAATAGATAAATAAGATGTGGTACATATATACAACGGAATATTACTCAGCCATATAAAGGAACGAAATTGGGTCATTTGTTGAGACGTGGATGGATCTAGAGACTGTCATGCAGAGTGAAGTAAGTCAGAAAGAGAAGAACACATATCATAAATTAACGCATGTATGTGGAACCTAGAAAAATGGTACAGATGAACCGGTTTGCAGGGCAGAAGTTGAGACACAGAGGTAGAGAACAAACGTATGGCCACCAAGGGGGGAAAACTGCGGTGGGTTGGGGATGGTGGTGTGCTGAATTGGGCGATTGGGATTGACATGTATACACTTATGTGTATGAAATTGATGACTAATAAGAACCTGCAGTATAGAAAAACAAACAAACAAAAAAACCAACTAATTCTAAACTTTCTTTGGGTTATTTGATGGATATATGTTAATATAAATGTTTCAGACATTACATGAAACTTCTAAAAATCTTATATGCTCTGGTATAATGTTATAAGTCATAATTCTAGTTATTACTTTAAAATGTATATCTCAGAAATAACTAAATTTCCTTATCAATTGCATTATTATGAACTTTCATCAAAACTTTAACCGTGGTCATTTTTAAGTCTTTTGTCATTTACAGACAGTTCTGGGTGTACTCTGATGCTTTTGCAAAAATGTTCCTATAAAAGGGTTTCATCTTCAAGGAGTTCATGGAAAAGACTGACAAGTACAGGTTTGCAGTAACTGACTATACTGCTGAACTGAATGA
>NC_041221.1:64066668-64069578 GCF_002837175.3 Physeter macrocephalus
TGAGTGTGTTTCGTGTTTGGTAATTGCAATCATTGTTGCTTTTGTTGTGGTCATCCATTTACAATGCTTGGTGTCAGTTTATTTATCTCTTGTAAAAATAAAATACACGTGTGTGTGTGAAAAAAAAATAGTGTAAGGGTAATATACATTCATCTGCTATATTTGGAGTATTCCCCAGTTTGTACTTCACCATTTAATTGCTTGTGGTTTTAAGAAAAATATTTGAACAGTTTTCAGTTTTTTTGTGTTTCAATCTATTGCATATCTGTGTAAAAAAATTAAATTAAATTAAAATTTAAAAAATAAAAAATTGGTCAGACAACATTACCATTTGGGAGATAGAAATGGAAGGAAGTTTGAGGGAGATCTCTGGAGTGCTCATAATGTGTTTGGAAGCTACACGGATGTGGTCACTATATGAAAATTCATCATATTGAACACACGATTTCCATATTTTTCTACATTCCTATCAAACATAATAGAATAGCTTATATAAATACAATTTTTTAAAACATGAAAGCAGAAGTTAAAATAATGATGATTATGAGCATCATGATGAAAGAATCCTTTCTCCAAACTCAAGCAATGGTCACTAGCTTTATTGCACAAAAGTTAAATCCTGCCAAGTGAGTGTTAGGATTCAGAATTATGGTTTTAGAAAACAGTTCACCCAGCAGGCTATCTAGCCCTAGTCACTGAGAGACATGGGCAATTTAACCCTCTTCACAGTGACTGAATAAATGGAATCAGGAGGAGATACAATGGGGATTCTGTTGTCAGCACCTGGATAAGTAAATAGAACTTTTCTGAGGTCTGATGAGGTTTTAATCACTCTTTCTGAGAAGAGTTAGTTTGGCTGTCTCTTGAGAGAAAAGGGAGGGTCCTAGAAGTAGCGTGTCCCTTTGGGGGTACCTGGTGACCACACTCGAGGTGAGTCTTCCAAGCAAGTAGATGCAATTATGCTCCAGAGGAGACTATAAGCTTTCCATGAAAGAAATCCTTGATCTGATACCTAACGCTAGAACTTCTTTGAAAAAATATGTAATGACTCAATTATGATGGCAGTTCAGTCATTCTACAAAAATGTATTAAGTACTTTCCATGTGCCTAGTATTGTGTTAGATGTGGCAATTCAATGATAAATAAGAGGGACACAAAAGCTGCCCTCAGATGGGGCTACAGTCTAGCAAGGCATACAGATAAATCAGCCAAAATAATTAAGTGTACAGATGGGAACAAATGGGGAAAATACCAAAACTAGTCCAGAGCAGGAGTTAGGAAAGTGTTCCAGGGCTTTCTGCCAATAGCAGAGAATGGTCTTGGCATCTCAGAGAAGTGGGAAGGGAGCACAAGGAAAGACAAAGCCGAGGGCCAGCACAGCTGAATGCTCCAGGAGGGAGCAGCTGCGCAGGGCAATAACCACAGCACAGGAAAGCCAAGAATGGGAATTTACCAACAGAGGGACCACACCAATGGATCCATGAAGGGCAGGCATTCTGACAACCTCTCTTGCATCACCTTAACACCCAGAGTTTTGTGTCATTGTAAGGAAAGAAAGAAAAGGACTACAACATAGATGGTGTTACTATTTTCTATAAATAAAAGTTCTTTCTGGCCATTTGAGTCCATGCTAGCCAGAAATTTTGCAGCAATTTACTGAGCCGACTAGTGGAAAGGTGAGCAAGCCCATTAACCTCAGTACAGCCACAGCATCTAGGTAAGGTCAACACAGTTAACAGCAGAGATAGATCAGGAGTGAAATGTCTCCTTCAGCACATTTTACCTGGAATTTCTCATCTACATCATAATTATACTCTGTATCCCATTAATAGTAGAGGTGAACGAATATTTTGTTCTACTATCTTAGTTACTCAACAAACATTTATTGCATATCATTATGTGCCAAGGTCTGGGAAGAACGAGGAAAGTGTAAAAGCAAAGGTGTTGTTAACAAGCAACCTAACAAAGTGGAAACAAACATGCACTTTGGAACCTGATCACATGAGGTTTAAATCCTGGTTCAACTTCTTATTAATTCAATGGCCTTGGGTTAGTCCCTTAACTCCCCAAAACCTCATACCCATAATGTGAGGATAAAACATTACCCTGAAGTGTTCTGCAGGATTGAATGAGATAGTGTGTGCAAAGCATCTAGGGAAGGTTCTGCACGAGAAGGTAGTGGTTCAGCAAGAGCTGGACCCCCCCCATCCCCCAGGCTCTAGCCTGTCTTCCTTTTCTCTGCACCAACTCGTTTCTTCAGTGGAATTTACAAGCACACGTATGGACACTGTGGTTTGGCAGCCATTCACATTCCCTGCCCCTGCAAACAGCTGCCTTTGGCCAACCTTAGTATGAAATTCAACCTGCCCTCTGAAGGACAGACATGGGTCTTAGCTTAGGGCCATTTGAGCAGGAAATGCCAGCATTCAGATGCCCTGACCATGGTCTATAAAAGGGAAGGACATGATTCCTTGGCCCAGCAGAATCTTTACTCAGTGGGGAATGGTGTGATCAGAAAAGGAGTCCTCTAACAAGCTGGGTCAAGCTCTTGCCCAAGTCTAAGCCCAGTACAATTTGGAAATAAATGCTACAGGAATAAAAGAATTTTCAAGAGACGGTCTTTCCACCAGACTATTTCACCAGTCATGTTTTTAAAACAATCTTCCTCCCTGAGCAACCCTACTCCTATAGCTATTTTATAGGAATGCTGCTTGTTTTCTTTCCTTTTCTTGTTTGAAACTCACTCTGAATCTCTAACAAGTCCAAGGTCTTGACATGCTTGCTCATTGTTCTGTATATCCCATAATATTCTTTGGATTAAAAAAAATGGGACTTCCCTGGTGGCACAGTGGTTGAGAGTCCTCCTGCCGATGCAGGGGACACGGGTTCGTGCCCCGGTCCGGGAGGATC
>NC_041221.1:64069752-64082210 GCF_002837175.3 Physeter macrocephalus
GGGCCTGCGCGTCCGGAGCCTGTGCTCCGCAACGGGAGAGGCCACAACAGTGAGAGGCCCGCGTACCGCAAAAAAAAAAAAAAAAAAAAATGCAGTCTTACCTAAACTGTGTTCACTATGATTGCTGTTAGTCAGTGTGTGGACTTAAATAAATATTTCAGCTACTGCTACTCATACTTTGCATAAAGACCTTGTATAATATTTTGTGTAATTTTAAAGGTGGGAAAAGTTTTAGAAACCTAAGACTAAGTCTGAGAAATAATACCAGGAAAATTACAAGAAAAAATCGATATCATCCAAAGGCTCTTTATAGCCAAATAACTGTCCAAAATATATTTATTCAAATTAATAACAACAGCAAATTTTTAAACAACCAATTCAGTGGCTATATATAGATATAGCCCTGACTCACTTAAACAAAAGGATCCTCACTCTGTCAAGGAGACATATGATTCATTAACTAGTCAGAAAGAGAAGAGTAAAAATCCCCAGCACAAAAGTCAGGGGGCGGGATACTCTGAGCTCAGAAATTATAACTCATGGTCTGTGTCAGGGTACACTAGGTACAGGGTCCTTATGTTCTAGGGGTGTATACAAAGCATGGTGCAATCTGCCCAAGCCAAGGTTGGCTCCAGACCAGGGCGGTAAGGTCAGCGAACTGGCTGCTCAAATGGGAAGACAGAAAGCTGTGGCCGTCTCCTTGGTTGCATCATCGCAATCGCATTGATCTCTCAATAAGGAATCTCTCTTCTCCTCTCCCAGTTCCATGGATGACTCGTTCTCCTCGCTGATTCACTGCAGGGCTCATCTTGAAAATACAAATGCTAACCTGCTGAAATAACCCCAAGGCTGAAAGCTTAAAATACATGAAGGATGAATAAGTGCACCTGGGGCTCCAAGGACTAATGCCATAAAACTGTCATCATTTCCCACCAAACGTTATTTCACCCACTCACTTGATGTACATCTGTGGCCCGTTCACACTGCATATGGCTGCGGACAGAAAATGACTTGGTTCAGAACTAGCACAGTGGGTCTGGAAGAGGCTTCTGCTGCAGTGTTGGCTTCCTTCTTAGTTTTAGCTCCAAACCTTGTCACCCTAACATAAGGACGCTGAACAAGCCTACGTGGAGGCTCAGAAAGTTCCAAATATGGGTTCCAACCCTGTGGCTGACTTACTAATGTGGGGCTTCAGCAAAGTATTATTTAAAGACCTAAAATGCCAAAAGCATCTACTCTATCTCTGCTCCTTTAAACGTGGCAGAGTTTTCAACCAAACAAAGGAGATTCTACTCTAGATGAAAAGGATTTCAGGGCAAGAGCCCCACAGTCTCTCCCAGGAGCACCTCTAAGTAGTTAGAATTCTTGCCATGAACGCCTTATACAGTGTATTCTTAGCACAATAAACACTGTCCTTTCATCTGTTTGCTTCTCTCCTGAATGCTTAGAAGACAAGGGTGCTCTGCCCCCGCCCCATTCTGCTCTCATTAACAATTAACAATACTGAACCACTAATTATTACAGTTTCTGCTTTCCTTTACTTTCCTAGGCTGAATAATGTTATTTTGGTAATTCATTCAATGAAAACTTACACAATAAATTTCTAAAACACTAAAATGAATGAAAAGAACAGAAAGCATATGGTCTCTATCTTTAAGAAGTTTAAAATACAGTTATGGAGGGAAAGGACACAAAGTAACAATGTAAAACAGACTGTAATTAAGTTCTCTGTGGTTTAAAAAGTGCCAGTAAGCACTAAGGAGATAGAAACGATTATACAATAGATGGAGGAGGGGGGGAGGGGGAAGGGGAGGAGAGCGATACAGGGGATGGAAGGGGCTCCGTAGAGGAGTTACAGGTATTTGAGCTGGGTGAAGGAAAAGGGTCTGTTGGAGCAGGGGTTCCTGACCTTTTTTGCGCAATGGACCCTTTGCAAGCCTGGAATCTAAGACCTCACCATATTTCAAAATATTTGAAATAAAATACTTGGATCACAGAAGAAATCAATGATCGCCATTTCTGCTATACTGCTGTTTGGAGAACAGGAGTTTGTTCCAGTGCAATTGATACATTAGGGAACAGTCTGTGCATAACACAGATTCATGTTTGCTTATGCACCATTTCCTCCACAGGAAACACTAGGCGAATGCAAAATTGGTACCCACCAAACCTAATGACAGAGGAGTACACAAAACCCAGACTCGCCTGCCCCAAACTTCCACCAGCTAGCTCAATGCACCAAGAGAGTTGTCAGCTGCACCCATCCACACGTGGTGTGACAACTTTCCATTGAGTTTAAATAACCCCACTTCACAATAACACACGAGTCTCATCTATTTCTACAAGCACACGCACGTCTTTTTCAAGGTGAGGTACCATATTTCTTGAACATAACTGTGTATGACTGGGCTACCATTTTTATTAGGTTCCTATATTTCTTTAAAGTGTAATTGATAAGATTTTTGAGTGTTATGCCCTGAACCCCACATTTCCCATGAACTCTATGGTTTTTATGGTGTGACTCTGCATGGCACGGTGATTTTTAAGAACATGCATGTTGCAGTATAGCAGAACTGACTATATATATAAAATATTTTTTTAATTTGTGAAATGATCATATATATGCTTCTTTATTAACACATTAAATTATAACATCTAGCAGCTGGCCAAATAAACTATCATAATTTCACCATAATGATGAGCACAAATTATATAGATATCTGTAACTATAATATGACATGAGAATACTCTGATTTCTGTGAATGAAGCCACAGACAGCGTACTGCTAATGCTCCTGAGGTTTATGGTCTATATTGATAATTGAAGAAAAGGTTAAATTTCAGTAACATATTGACAACAATAATGATATAATTTTACCCATTTAGTTTCACTGATGTCCTGAATTTTATCTTCACCCTCCAGGTAAAGAACCTCTGTTATAAAGACAGTGAAGGTGAAGAGCTTTTCTATCAAAGAAATTGAAGTAGGCAAGATCATGATATGAATTGTCGAGCTAGAACCAATAACTTACGATGGAGAAGATAAGAAGGAAGGGGAGGAGAGAAAAGAGAGAACATGTGGAAATACAGAATAGGCCAATATCAAGGCCAGATAAAATTCTCTCCTGACTTTTCTATGTTGCCCTTCCTGTCCCATCGATGGTATCTAGTCACTGACTCACACTCATGTCATCAACCAACACACAGCCTTTGCTGCCATAACTATATGCAGTCATTCCTTCCCAATAAGAATTTATCTATGTGTTTTTTCTTCCCCAAGTATGATCTAGTGGCAAGATCACTTTGAATTTTTCTGTTGTCTAAACATCTTGCCAATTTTATCTTCTTGAAGACTTGGTTATATATAAACATATCCTGTATCCATCATGAAAAGGCAAAATATGATATCTCATATCCAATCCAGTTGACTAATAATAGCTCCCTATTCACAACTGCTTCTAACCTGATAACAACTTTCCCTTGCCCAGCTCCCAGCGGACCCACCTAATAGCTATCATCTTCCAGTTTTACAAGCTAATAACATCAACTCAGTCATCTTCTCAGGTTGTGGGAGGGTGGATAAGATAGCTATTGTAAATCACATTACAGACATTAGGCAATGTTTATTACAGGTATGTCAACAGCCACAGGGCAATGTCTTTAAGCATCAAGATTTCTGAGTCATCTCCTGTCCTGACTCTGTGCCAAGCCCTGCCACCCAGCTTACACAAGACATGTCCTCTTGGTCCCTATTTGTGGAGTCCTGATCTCTGTCCCATGTGGATTCCTGTTGAGGAGGCACATGCCCAGTGTGCCCATGTCACTGCCCCAGAGAGAACTGCTGAACCAAATGAGGGAGGGGGTGATGGAAAGAAGAACTCTGAAGAAGAGGGCCCTAGGTCTCCTGCAAACATGGGTGTGACTTTCCCTGCTTCAGTCCTTAGTGATTCTGACACTTCACAAATAAGCAGAGAGGGAAAAGGAGGAATTAATGGAACTGTGGACCTCATACCCATTTCTATCGGAGCTTTTCTGCTTCTGCCTACTTTATATTGGTACAGTTCATATAACTTTAAAAATAGATTCCATTTACAACCAAATAAAAGTTTGAAAACCACTAAACAAGATGACCTCCCAGGACAGTTCTGGTCCCAGCCTTCTGGGCCTGTTCTGTGGGCAGGAGTAGAAGAGATAGTCACCTTTATGCAATGAGAAATCAAAGATTCCTATCCCAAATCACCTCTTTGTTATGCTCCTCATAATTCCCATCTTCTTTAAACCCAGGAGACAAAGATGCTATTTGTAGATCATTAACTAATAGCATTACCACATTAAATCATTTTCAACTATTACCCACTTAGCATCAGCCAGTTTAGCAGTATAGGCACTCAGGCAGGGCTCTGAGGTTGGAGGTGGCCACGCAGGACAGCTTAGCTTCGAGAGCAAGAAAAAGAATGAGGAAGTACAGACACGAGGTGCTACCACTCAGACCAAACACCAACAACTTGTTTCCAAGTAACTGTCCTGCCAAGCTTGCTTTAAAACAGAAAGGTAAGACTCATCGGTAGTATAAACAATGGACTTGCCAAAAGTCTTTTAAAATAGTTTATTCTTTAATGTGGAGGAGGAAGAACCTACTTGAAAACATCTTTCTTTGTCTTTGTTTGCAAGCCCTCCTGTTCCAATAATGGAAACATAAACAGAGACTAGTCATTTAAATTATTATCAACGTGAATCATGAGAATATTTTACTATAAGTATGTTTTTGTGACACAGTCTTCCTGAGAAATAGCAAGCACTAAACTCCCTTTGATAACTCAGGAAGAGTTTATTTTCTTAAAGATAGAACTATCACGTATACTTTTCCCTTTCCAGAGAACACAGTTCACCTATTTCAGAGAACGTAATGGCTTCCTGAGTTGTACTCCTCCACAACACAGCTTGTCAAGCTGCCTTGATAAAATCTTACGTTGGTTTACAAACTGGAACACCAAGATCCTTGGTTTCCAAAGCAGTCTTGCATATATCATTCATATACAAGTAAGTACATTTCATTCTCTCATCACCTTTTGGGTTGACCTGAAGTCTCTTAATGGTGGGTTGATGTTGTTGATGAACCATGACCTTTCTTCCTTCCATTATCCCTCCCTTTATTTCCTCCTCTGTCTGCTAATTTCACCCTTAACCTCAACTTTAACAGTTCCCACAGCGGCCATATCCATCCAAGAGAGGGTTTCCAGATAAAATACAGAATGCCCAGTGAAATTAGAACTTCATATAAAAAGGAACAATTTTTAGTATAAGTATGTGCTATTTTAATTTGCTAATTCTGGTAACTATATACCTGGGTAAAGATCTACTATCCAATTATTTTCTCCTTCCAAGGGAATAAAACCTTGTTCTGGAAAGTTGTGGAACTGTACTAACTGCTTAAAATATAAATTCATAGATGGAGCCGGGAATGGGAAGAAGATGTTAGCTACAAAGGGGCACAAGGGAATTTGGGGGGTGGTCAAACAGTTCTAATATCTTGATTCTGGTTGTGTTAACATGACTGCATTTATCCAAAATTATAGGATTATATAATAAAAAGAGTGAAGTAAATAACACCTAAATAAACCTGACTTTAAAAAGTAGAAAACAAATGTATGCTACTCAATCTCAGATGGACCTCACACATATTTTATATGTCATTTTATTCCACCCTAGGTATCAGCAGAGTAAACGTCCTACAACAGTTATTCCAATTTTTAATTCTTTTTAAATCCACAATTCCAACATCCCATCCCTCTCTGCAAACAGATTTGTTCATTCATGTGACAAGATCTAATACTAACTAGATCTGCACCAGGCTCTGAGAGTACAAAAGTGAGAATAGAGTCCCTATGAAAAAAGTCACTCACTATCTAGTGGCCAAAGAGACATGAATTTTTTTAAAAAAAGACATACAGTGTAAAAAATGTATAGCAGATCATTACAAGATGCCCTAAATGGAGGAACAGCAAGCACAAAACTCTCTTTGATAACTCAGGAAAAGTTCAAAATGCTTGAGTTCAGCCTTCAAAGTTGGGAGTTATACAATTAGATATAGGAGAGCAAGTGCCCAGGGAAAAGAAGGAGAAGGTAAGCTGAACAGGTGGGTCAGTACAAATGATGAAAGCCCTTGTCATTCAGGTGCTGTCAGAATTCTTGCTTATTGTAACAGAAATGTACTGGCTCACTGAAGCAGAAAAAGCAAGTTTGCTGGAAGGATATGCTAGTTCACAGAATCAGTGAGAGGCTAAAGCACCAAATATAGAAAATGGGCACACACAAAAAACCCAGGGCACTTTGGATGCCAAGAAGTAAGAATCACAAGAACCATGCTGTAGCAGGAATAATGACTAGGATACTGCTACTGCTGCCACTGAAAACCAATGGACATCCCCACAGACACAATGAATCACTTCTAATAATCCCCTGACATTGACCCACTTGCTCCAGAGGCAGTCGCAGCAGGAGAACCTGACCGGTCGAGCTGGGGCCACAAGACTACACCTAGCATCTTGTTGTCAGAGGCAGAGAGAGGTGAGAACAGCCTTCCTCCAAGGTTGTACATTACAGACAACTGGAAGGGGGCTGAATCTGGGCAGTCGAAAAAAGGACACCTGTCAAAGTAAGTCTACTCTCCTTAGCATCGTTAGTATCCAGAACCTCTCTAATTTGGCTTATCTGATATTTCTAACCCTGATTCCTCCATCTGGGAAAAAAATCTCTTCTCCAATTCTGTGGGTCTTGTACCATCTCACATATAGGATGTCACATTTAGACTGAAGAATATTCTTTGTGTGTCTTTGGCTTATTTCTTTCTAACTTGGTAGGTGCTTTTTGAAGTTTGGTATTTCACGGTAGTCATCTGTCTTTCAGTCCCCGCTTGTGCTCAGCACAGGCCCTGCAAAGCGAGCTGCCTAAGGCACGTCTGTGTTCTGCGTGGATGTGTTCCGAGGCAGCTCAGCGTGTGTGCTTGGAAATGTGCCACTTGCACTTGGCAGGATCGAATCTCTTCCAAATCAGACCTTTTAATTTCAGCTCACAGGAGATCCCTGCCCTAAAGGCCTTGAACTAAACCTCAGTAGAACAGATAATAAACCAGCCCGAACCACCAAAGATTATATCAATGTGCATGTGGCTTTGGAACGGGCTAAGAGCTGGCACAGAGCATCACTGAGGCTGCCAATGAGCTCTCCGAAGAAAGCCAGACAGCGCTATGCTCAGGGAATCCCTGCTTATAGGGAAGCTTTAATCCTCCCACCTCTCCAGGAAATCATAATAGCCTTATTTCCTGACTGAGTTATTGGGGAGGAAGAGAACAGAACACAGCCCCATTATGTGCTTTCATTAAGCGGTTGCATCATTTAAAAGAAACAAAAAGCAAACAAGCATCTCAAAGATAGCCTCATTTGTAGCCAGGTTCAGGCTCTGACCAAATAAAGTCTGCAGATGAAGGTGACTATTTAAGTGGGGTTTTGTGATTATTCCAGATAAGGAGTATAATGAAAAGTTACCAAGTTCAGAGAAGAGTTGGAACACCCAATTTTGTACAAAAACAAATGATAATAATATGGACAAGGATTTGTCCTCAGAAAGGGGTATAAACACACAAACACCATCCTTTGTTCTTCTGTATATAATAGAAAGAATTTTTTCCAGTATTATGCACTTCCATGAGTTTTTAATCCTGTACTACTTTTATCAGCCAATTAGTAAGTAAATGTGAGAGTACTCTCTACAGAGCTGTTTTATCCTCACAAGTACACCAGAAAGCACCAGGCTGGTCGAAAGTAATGCAAAACTGAGGGGAAATTGGGCTCCCATTTCATTATGATTGACCATCTAGTGAGTCAGAGCAACATCTTGAAACTTTTCTGAATGCAAATGACTTTTTTTTTCTGCTGAACTTATGATCATGCTTTAAAGAACACTAAAAATAAAATTCTAGAGCCACGAAGATCACTGAATTCCTATCCTATTACAGGAGAGTAAACTAGGCTTAAAGTAGTCAAGTGGTCTACCCAGGGCATATTCCAGAGCTGGGCATGCATCCAGGCCTCCTGTCTCTAGCACAGGGCCCCTCCTGCTGCCCTTCTGCTTTCCATCTGCACCACAGTGACCGTGGTCATTCACTTTCCCAGAAGTGACTACAGCTGGATTCTGAAGGATGTTCTGTGCCCGAGGTGGAGCTGGAAGAGTAAGGAAGAGCTCCTGTCACTGTGATTTCCTCCAGGTTCAGGGTTCTCATCACACACACACTTCTTCCACCCTCTGCCTCACCTCCATCAGTAACCCACCACCACTCCCCGGGTGTTGTGACTCAAATATGGGCATCACGGTTACAATTCCCGAAAGATCCTTAGGAGAACCAAAAGTCAAGGACATGTAAAGACTCGAAACACAGCACCTTCCATCCTTGCCACCGTGTTAATACTTAAAATGGAGAGAAGAATTGCATACACAGAGCATTTACCAAGCAAAATCAGCGAGCTGCAATTGCTTTGCCTCTAAAAGAGCACCCTCTCTTTTAAAGAAAGTGAAGAGAGCCAAGGCCAAAGCTAAAAAAGGGTAGTACCAGATGAAGATGCATGCAACTCAGAACTAGGCACCAGCTTGAAAAATGCAGGGAATATATGGTATGTTGCAGATAACTCTCCAACCAAACACAGATCAGCCTTCTACCTCATATCGACCTTTGATCAGTGTGACTTTAGAAGCAGAGAAGAGCAACAGGCAGCCACTTGTGGATCCCACATGTCTTAACTTCTCCCTTAGATACCTGTTTTCCTGAGCCTAGCAAACAAGCAAATGCAATCAATACATTTCCAACCCATAAGAAGATGTTTGCTTCTTTGGAACACAGTAAAGGATGAATGTCATGTTCATTTCTGCTTGTAAACAGCATGGGTTATGGTCATAACTCTGTGTTCCTGGAAGACAGAGGAAATATGTGAGACTTGATACTTGGGGGTTGGTCTTCCTCATTATCAAAAGGCTCCTTTCTTTTGCTGGAGATTAGATTTCTTAGTGATAAAAAGGGGAAGCTGAACTAGCTGTTCTTTAAGCTCATTTCCTGCTTTGGCATTTTGGTAATCCATAATTTTGAGGTCCTCAAGCATTGTGTTTTGCATTAACTCTTTTCCCTGTCTATTTCTGCTTTATTGTTTCACATTAACATGCTAACATTACCACATAGTGATTAATAGAGTGAATCTGGCAGCGTGTGTGAATTTGGGGAAGATTTGTAATTGCTAAGCCTCAGTTTCTCAATCTTTAAAATAGACATCTGTCTCATGAGGAAGTTTTAAGTCTTAACACCACATTAAAATGACAGAATGAGCCCAAAGTGAGCAATAAGTGACATGGAGAAAGTACTCAAAAACTGGTAGCTGTCATTATACTTTATTATCATTTATCTGAGACCTAGTCTTAAACATGAAGGATAGAGCACTGGAGAAAACCAGACAATCCTTAACTCCTTGAGATCAATAAATTTTCTTTCTGAGAATTAGTATAATTGGAAAGCCAATGCAAAATAGCCTAACAATACTTTAAAACCTAGAAAAGCCGTTATTTTTCATACTGATAAAAATCTCTCAGGAGAGAAATTCCCAGGACTTAGCAAAGTGCTACAATAAACAGTGTGTTTTCAAATGGAAAGCAACTCAAGAGGGCACTTTGACTAAGCCTCGAGATTTATCCAGATAGATTTTTTTAAATTTTGTATCTATGCTTCAAGGAAGCAGCTATGATTCTTCCTGGTGGGCCTGTTAAGGCGTCTTGTCAAACTACTGACTCCCTTAAATTCATTAATTTTAAAGTCAAGGTACGGCAAACACCAAAAGGAAATAATAAATATGTCTTCTTTCAGTTTTGCAGGATACAGCTAAACTCAAGCCAAAGGGATTAGATAGAATATATGACAAAATCATTAATTTTTAAAGTTAATTTGCAAGGATCTCTCCATAGGGTTATTATGAATACTTAGCATGTTTTCAGAATGGCTCAGATTCTTTGGAACTGACTATGGCTCAGTTCTCGTTGTCTATGAGTAAGGTTTGGTCACTCTGCCTGAACTCAGCACAGGGCAGATTAGAACAGGAGACTGAGGGAGTCACATGGAACACTTCTGCCTGACCAGACACTGAAAATGCTGAAATGACTAGCAACCTGTCCATGGCAGAGCCCAGAAAAGAGGAAACTATCCCAGAAATAACCGCCTGGCATCCAATATATAAAATATCTTCACAAAGAGATGTCGTCACTCTGCAAATGGCATTGAGGATGATGATAATGGTAGTGTTTATTGGGCATATATATGCCAGGTGCAGTTCTAAATGCTGCAGACACCATACCTCATGTAACCTTCACAACTGTTCTCTGAGGTAGGGGATTCTGCCCGTTTTAGGGCTACTCCTGGCCCTTCTCTGCCCTACACTCTGCTCTGTATCACAGAGGGGTGATGCAGGTTCCCTGTGCGCTGGCTTCTAGTTGTGTTTGGCTACAGGAGCAGAGGGTGGGAAAGCCAGGGTATTTCTTGCCTCTCTCTGTGCCTCAGGCAGAGTCGCCAGCAGTGAAGAGGTCCCCTCCATGCCTCCAGTATCACCATAATTGCAGCTTCCTCCAGATGATCTCAACCTCTGCACTTCAGTAACACCGTCTGCAACAGATTGCCCCCCAGACTAGGGTTCATAGATGCTCCCTGCTATCGCTAACCTGTGGGTTGTTTAGTGACACCACTTGGCTTCTCAGCTCCTCCCTCACCTACATAATCAATTAAATTCCCTCTGATTCAGACACTTAAGATGATTTTTTTTCTTTTTTGGACCATTACTATTCTCATCTTACAAATAAAAAAATCAAGAGGTGGCTTGCCCAAGATTTCATGTTAGAAACTGGTGATCATTGGGTCCAATGATTCTGAAGCCAATGCTCCTGGCTGCTGCATTATATTGTAATTTCTTAATGAAACAGTATAAAAGTATAAAGGTTAGAAGTATATGAAGAGACTCCTATCTACCTCTACTTCATGAACAATGATCTGCCACATACCTACTATCTTGCTGCCAGGCTTCCCAAAGAGAACATGGTCGGGGGTTGCTTTGGACTGTGAGCTTTGCTTGGGGGTCTAAGTTTATACTTAAGTCATTAACAATAGAGTTCTCCACTCACTAGTTTTGAGTCTTGATTTTTCCTGGTCATCTTAAATTTACTGTTACAAAGTGAATATATCATAACCTTCCTGAACAAGGTACCAATCCCTTATGGGGCAAAAGGTTGTAACAATGGTAAATTAGGCAAAGATATTTACGTGACCACACTAAAGAACCCACAAAGTCCTGATTCTCCAGCAAGTACTCTTTCTAAAAAACACTTCTCTTTGCAGTCTATCCTCTAACCTATGTAATGAAGTCTTTATGCACGACCTGTTCCAGCTTCCATCAACTAACTCAGTTTACGGCAAAAGCAACACAAGAGATAAATAGTTTAAACACACATAAACATTAATTATTCAATTTTAACTTGTCGCAATTTCTGGTCAAAGATTTTCTGTTTAAGAGGAGCTATTTAGACAAGAAAATAATTATATATATAAGGATATATATATTCTTCTGTAAAAAAGTTTATTTAATTCCAACTACATTTTTAAATATTTCATTCAGTGCATTCTTTTTTTTGAATTTTTGAATTTTATTTTACTTATTTTTTTATACAGCAGGTCCTTATTAGTCATCAATTTTATACACATCAGTGTACACATGTCAATCCCAATCGCCCAATTCATCACACCACCACCACCACAACCCCGCAGCTTTACCCCCTTGGTGTCCATACGTTTGTTCTCTACATCTGTGTCTCAACTTCTGCCCTGCAAACCAGTTCATCTGTACCATTTTCTAGGTTCCACATACATGCGTTAATATACGATATTTGTTTTTCTCTTTCTGACTTACTTCACTCTGCATGACAGTCTCTAGATCCATCCAAGTCTCAAGAAATGACACAATTTCATTCCTTTTTATGGCTGAGTAATATTCCATTGTATATATGTACCACATCTTCTTTATCCATTTGTCTGTCAATGGGTATTTAGGTTGCTTCCAGGACCTGGCTATTGTAAATAGTGCTGCAATGAACACTGGGGTGCATGTGTCTTTTTGAATTATGGTTTTCTCTGGGTGGGTATATGCCCAGTACTGGCATTGCTGGATCATATGGTAATTCTATTTTAAGTTTTTGTTTGTTTGTTTTTTTGTTTTTTTGTGGTTTTTTTTGTGGTACGCGGGCCTCTCACTGCTGTGGCCTCTCCCGTTGTGGAGGAGCACAGGCTCCGGACACACACGCCCAGCAGCCATGGCCCACGGGCCCAGTGCTCTGTGGGCATGTGGGATCCCCCCAGACCGGGGCACGAACCCGTGTCCCCTGCAT
>NC_041221.1:64083198-64105028 GCF_002837175.3 Physeter macrocephalus
TTCTGCATACAGGTCTTTTGTCTCCTTAGGTAGGTTTATTCCTAGGTATTTTATTCTTTTTGTTGCAGTGGTAAATGGGAGTGTTTCCTTAATTTCTCTTTCAGATTTTTCATCATTAGTGTATAGGAATGCAAGAGATTTCTGTGCATTAATTTTGTATCCTGCAACTTTACCAAATTCATTGATTAGCTCTAGTAGTTTTCTGGTGGCATCTTTAGGATTCTCTATGCATAGTATCATGTCATCTGCAAACAGTCATTCACTGTATTCTTTTGCTAAGAAGTCACTTGATTTTCTGATTGTTATTATAGGCATATAGTAGAAAAGGTGAAAATACAAAGAAAAAATTAAAATTATTATTCAAAACCAGAGATAAATTCTATTGATAGTTTAGCTTCTTTCCTTTCAGTCTTTTGTATGTTTTTTTAAACATAGTTGAGATTATATACTATATATAGCTTTGTGTTCAATTCCTTTATCACTTAAAAACTTTTAAATATTTAATTTGTTAAATAGTTGCATAAAATATATCAAATGGGCCTGCCACAAATTATACCTATATTTAAATACTAGGTATTGTCCAACTTTATTTTATTATAAGCAGTATTGTTATGAACATCTTTTTGTAAAAATGACTGAGTTTTAGATTTTTCTCTAGGCTAGATTCTTTTTTTTTTTTTTGCCCAGCACCTCCAGGTCCTGCCCCACCATAGGTGGGCCAAAAGACACAATCTCATCTCCTCTGGTTATTTTTATGAACATTGCCCCAAAAATTCCTTTTGAAAAAAGCATATGCTATCTGGACTACCCTACTTGAATGCAACTGCTCTTTGGAAAAGCAGCTGTATGATCAAGCATACCTTAGCATAGATTGGTTTATCTTATCCTAGAGACTGGTAAACTTGGATGAGAAATCAGAAAAGATCTTGAGTATAGAGTGTGGGCAATAGCCCCTTTGGGGGTCTGTGGAGGTGAATGATGAGGTGTAGAATGAGATGGTGAGAGACCACTGTCTAGGCTAGATTCTTAAGACAGGATAAATTACTAAAAGTTCAATTATTGAGCCAAGGGAGTAAATATGTTCAAAATCTTGAAACATACTACCAAACTGGTTTCCAGAATAATCCGAATTTCTATGTTAATAAAAATCACTGAAGTACTTCTGAAGTACATTCATTGTCTCCTAACAAAACTGTTTTCTTTATAAAAAAAAATCAAGCTTATATTCATTGAGTAAAATGCAAACCTATTAGTTTAATTAAGAACTTTAAATTTAAGACTATTTTTTTCTCACTTTTCCTTTTCTTCCAGGTTTTGAAATCTTACAAGTGCAAAGAAATAAAGAATACATATGCAAAATGCATGAGTTTGTAATAGATTTTTTAATTTGCCAGGATGAATTTTCACATTTTCATCAAGATCATAGTAATGATGAACCATCTTTTTTATTTGTCTTATTTCTACTGCCCTTTCAAAGGAAAATTCACCTAGAATATCCTCCTTGGTGCTGAGTGACTCTGACAGTACAGACTATGTGAGTAGATGTGGATCCTGCTTATGACATTCTAACGCAGGCTGAAGAAAGTAATGTATTGACATTCGGAAAGCTATAGGCAGAAAGGAAAGCTACAATTTTCTCTCTATATTCACCTTGCAGAATTTTAGGAAAGTGTTCAGATGCTGTTCTCTAAAGTTCTTAAAGTATCCTGATTTACTACCTCTTTAAGAAATGATAGGGGGCTTCCCTGGTGGCGCAGTGGTTGAGAGTCCGCCTGCCGATTCAGGGGACGCGGGTTCGTGCCCCGGTCTGGGAGGATGCCACATGCCGCGGAGCGGCTGGGCCTGTGAGCCATGGCCGCTGAGCCTGTGCGTCCGGAGCCTGCGCTCCACAACAGGAGAGGCCACAGCAGTGGGAGGCCCGCGTACCGAAAAAAAAAAAAGAAATGATAGGAAAATTTGTTCAATCCATTTCCCATGGTTTTGCCAAATCTAGGGCAAATTGCTATCCTAATATTCAATGCTGTGCCCAATCCATTGGGTGGTAGCCATGACTCATGGTGAGATATTAAGCAACACTCACGAGGTAGAGATCAGGAGGTGTATGGCTGGCCCCCCTCTGCTACTAACTGTGAGAACTGAGCCACTCCCAGAATCTCAGGGTCTTAGTTTTCACATCTGTAAAATAAAAGAGTCTGATGCCCAATCCATTGGGTGGTAGCCATGACTCATGGTGAGATATTAAGCAACACTCACGAGGTAGAGATCAGGAGGTGTATGGCTGGCCCCCCTCTGCTACTAACTGTGAGAACTGGGCCACTCCCAGAATCTCAGGGTCTTAGTTTTCACATCTGTAAAATAACAGAGTCTGAGCTAAAGGAGACAAACACCCTTTTGTGTTCTAACATCGCATGATTTTAATGAGTACTAATAAAGCATTGTTTTTTTAATGCTAGTTAAGTATCCCTCCGATTTTTCCATATCCCAGTTTCCCTTATCAATAAAATTTCAATAATGGTATTCTACCAACTTCAGGAATGCCATGATGTAGACTATTTAATTCATTAATTCATTCCACAAACATACATTTCTTGGCACTCTTCTTGTCCTGGACTTGAAGCAATGAACTAAAAGGAGGTCCCTGCTTCCATAGAGCTAATATTCTGAATTGTAAACACGTCAACAAATAGACAAACAAAATTATTTTAGGCAGACAAACAGAGTGATGGGGTAGTGACTAGGTGAGGGCAAAGCATGCTACTTTCAGTAGGGTGGTCGGCAAAGTTCTTCCTTCAGAGGACAGTTGAACTGTGACCTAAATGATGCCAAGAGCCGGCATGTCCAAGAGCCGGCATGATGCCAAGAGCCAGTTAGAGGGAACGGCTAGCTCAAAGGCCCCCAGCAGGAATGAGTTTGGCTAGCTCAAGAAACAGAGAGAAGGCCAGTGTGGTTGAAAGTCAATAAGCAGCAGCAGGAGAGACTAAGAGATGAGAACAGTAGGAGCCAGATCATGCAGACATTTGTAGATGATGATAAGGAGGTTTGCTTTTAATCTAAGAGCAATGACAGGCCATGAAGGCCTGTTTTAATCAGGGGACTGACATGGTCTGATTTATATCTTAGAAGATCACCCTGGCTGGTGCATGGAGAATGGATTGCATATTTTATTGCCAGCCATATTGGAAAGGACTCCTGTTCTCTTACAGCAATATTGATAGTACTTCTTTTAGTGAAAAGCAGCAAAATATGCCGGATAAAATATTTTTAAATGTTTAAATGCACACACGATTTAGAAAGAAAGAAAGGGTAATGCTCAGACACCAAAATCAATGAGAAAGTACAAATCCAGAGAGCTAGGTGTACTCCTGAAGCCAGCCGCTAGCCTGGTAGCATCAGCCCACCTTGATGACCTAAAATGAAACCCATTGCAGACAAGCCAACTGCACCAGTTTGGAGCAGAATTAACACATTTGTGTGATCTCACAACCCCAAGAGCTGTGAGATCCACAAAGTACCATTTCTTCCTCCTACTTCTCCTCATCTGCCCACAGAATGGAGAGATGGTTCTCAACCTTCACAAGTATGAAAGCTGCTTTTTAACAACAAAAATCTTCTTTCATTCCCCTTCATAGACACACACACACACACACACACACACACACACACACACACACACACACAAGAAGTTGTATTTTCACTTATTTAATCCACTATCATTTCCTAGGGAACTCAAGAATTGAGTTCCCAGGGAATATATATATATATATATTCCCTGGGAACTCAATTCTTGAGTTCCCTAGGAAATGATAGTGGATTAAATAAGTGAAAATACAACTTCTTGTGTGTGTGTGTGTGTGTGTGTATATATATATATATATATATATATATATATATATATATATATATTCCCCAGGGAATAATTCTGTGCCCAAGGAGTAGTTCAGCTTCCATACAGGGAACAAGTGGAACGGAGGAAAGAAGACCAAAAGCCATCAAGGTGCCAGATCACAGAGTAAAAACTCACCGTGACTCAAGACCTCCAAAGAACTGTCCTCTGGACCCAGTGTTCCCTCCTTAGTTGTTTTCCATCAATTTTGGAGTAATCACAATCAGTCACAAGATTAATAATTGCCTTTCAAATTAAGTGGGCAGTTCCCAGACCACTGCCCACCTACTTTGCTGAGCGAGGTACCCAAGTGTCCTACAAAGTACATAGTACACCCTGAAGTGTTTGTTAATTTGACTTGTCTCAATAAAACCTCAGAAGTCTTGGTATTGTCTCCTGGCCATCAGGACCAATAGGAAAATCATAGGTGTGGGAGAGGCTGGTTCAAACAGTCTCCCCTTCTGCCAACAAATCATTTTCAATTAGCAAACAAGACCTGGGTAGCAAAACTGCAACAATTCTTATCATTCCTTCCTCTTTTTTCAGTGTTTCTCCTCCCAACTTCTCATGTGATGCCCCACACACAGAAGAAAAGCCGGGCAGAACATTAAGAAATATGTATGTGCTTCCTTCATTGTAATACTAAATAAAATATACCCCTTGAGCCAGTAAATCTACCTCTGAAATTCCAACTTCTTAAAAAAAAAAACTTAAATATGGAAATGTTTTCTACACAAAAGTATTCCACACAGCATTAGTCTGAGTAGCAAGAGAATTAGAAACAGCCTAAGTGACCTATTACACATTTCTGGATGAAATAGTTACATATACAGTAGAGATGAAAATTCTCATGAGACAATGTTAAGTTCAATTGCTCAAAATTCAATTTCCAATGCAATGACCTTCATGGAACTTTAGGGTATTCGTTCTTTTTTTTTTTTTTTTCTGCAGTTTGTCTTTATTTTACCAAAAAAAAAAGAAAAAGAGAGAGAGAGAGAAGCTTTAAGGAACTTGTATTACTTTTATAACTGAACATACATTTTAAAGACAAAAAATATATATGAAATAGACAATGTTGATCTCAGCCTCACCACTCTAACATTAGATCAGGAATGGAAAGAAATCCCATACACAAATGTTCTCTGAAAACAGAATCTCTAATTCTATTTTGCTAAGATTCAAATTTAGAAACCATTAGAAGGAATGTTCCAAGTGGTATTAATTGCAATATAGGTATGAAAGGGTATCTTCAAGGAAACACTTCCCCAAAACTATACAGAAATTAATAAACTAAAACCTAATACTACAAAGTAAGCTTAAAATCAAATAGGTAAGTTAGCGTATAAAGAGGAGCACGTCACAACAGGAAAAAGTTGAATTCATTAAGATAAACAGCCATGATAAATACTAGTGGTAGCACCGAGTAAAAAGCACATTGCTATTTTTCTCATATGCAGGCAATAGCCCAATACACTGTGTCTCAGCCACAGAATGCATCTGATTTCACGTGCTAGAAAAATTAACCTTAATTAAGCTGAGGGAACCCCTGCATGGGTGTTTTATGTCAATTGAATACACCTAAGGAAAATTAAAACTTAAGAACTGAAATAAAACTGATGTAATTTATGTCACTATTACTAATTAAAATGTTGAGGCTTTCCCAGTTATAATGAATAAAACTAGCACTCACAGATCTCACATCTAAGGAAAACCAAACTGAGATCACACATGTTTCTCAAGGTAACAAACAGTTTTTCTTTTTCTTTCTTCCTGTTTGCAGCATTCAGCAGTAGGGCAGATTTAGAAATCAGAGTCATGCCACTTTAAACTGTTGACATTTACTCTCTAAGGTAGAGCTAAAGGATTTCAATTCAAGCCAAAGTCCAAGGATGCAAATAACAATCGAATGACTTACTAGGGCTAGGAGAAGGCAAGCGAGCTCCTTCTGAAATTTATAAATATGACAACTAAACAAAAGCTTCAAATGATGAAAATGATGTTTCCTCAAATCATTCAGTCCAGCATAGCTTGAAGGATCTTGATGTCTCTTTTTGTAAATAAGAAGTATCTGAATCCTATAGCTTTTTGAGGGTTCTTTCTGCTTTATCTTTTACACATTAAAATTAAAGTGGTTTTCAAGTAAATTTTTAGGGTTTGCAAAAATACACAGGCCTGTACAGTACTGTGTTGGGACAAGGGTGGCTTGGGAAGCAGTTGTGCATTATCCCATTTTAAAAAAGTTTAATGCCCCCTACAGACAAAAATGTCCATGAACAGATTGCCAACCAGTTGGAGTATGGGCCTAGGTTGTGAGCCACTCAAACAAGCCTCCTAAATAGGTTACAGAGTCATTCCTGGGGATTGTAAGGGAGGATTTCAAACAGCACCATCTGTTAGAAGTACTACCCTGAAAAAGTTACACTGGTTGGTTATCACTTAAAGCACCATGGGGTTCACTCCATCTGTGTTGGAACAACTTGGCGAAAATCCATGGTCACATCCTGGCTCTAGCATTGCAAACCATGGCTTCAATTCAAGCCCATTCAGTCAGAGTCCTGAGATACCAGATATCTGGAGGGGCAATGATGTGTCTTCTCACAGATGGTTCCTGAAGCCCTCATAGTGGATGCGTCTTCAGGTCCTCCTTGTCAGGCCCTTTCCTTCTAGGACCCCAGCTTCCACTTATATCCTGTCCCATCTCTCCAGGCCAGGAGTCCTCTACTCATGCCTCCCAATCAGAGAGTAACACCACCCACCCCCACTTCACCCCTATGCACTGGCTATCTCCTGAGCCACTCCAGGCAAAGGGTACAAGCATAGATGCTTACCGGCGCCCAGTTGTTCACATAAATGGGTGAAAAGCGGGTCAGACATAAGAGATCAGAGCTGTGTGCATGGATGGAAGACAGCAGATGTAGGCCCCATCTAAAGAGGGCTGTCACAACTCAGCCCCAGGAGGTTTGCAATGTACTGAAGCACAGGATGGGTTTTGCCAAGTGGCCTAACTCTTCAAATATATATGAAATAAACTAATTTTCAAATGCTGGCCTTTTTCTCCCTTCAACTGTTCGGGACAACCAAAACATCATAACATAGGCTTTTTGGAATCTTTATTCAGGTTTGGAATTCTATGGTTCTAAAAACACATTGATACACTTACCCATGATTGTAACCTCAAAAATCTTCCTACTCTGTTTCCTCTTAGAATCTTTCCAGAGCTTCAGCCAGTGCAGGCGTTTATCTGAGGGCATTAATCAGACAAGCTTCACAGGCAGGGTACCACAGAATTCCCGCTTACACCTGCTGTTGTTTCAAGCAGTTCAACTGTACAACAGGCAGATAAAAGCATCTAAGGTGCCACTGCCGATCCCACACGGCTGTGTGTGTGCTCAACCATTCTTGGCAGTCTTCTCTAGAAACTGCCTCAGCTTCTTGGATGACTCAGAAGTAAAGGTAAGAAACTCCATTTGTGGTAGTAGAGAAAAGGGCCTTTCTTGAAGCCAAGAGGCCACAGTCAGCAACATCATAGTCTCTAAGCTTTGCCTGGCTCAGCCTCTGTGACAGAGGTCATGAGTTGCCTTCCAAATACCCACTTTCTCCTTCTTCCTTAGTAAGAGAACACCATCAATAGCTAGGCATATTGCTACTTGACACACAGACTAAATTTCCCAGCACCCCTTGCAGCTAAGTAAGGTCATGTGACTAAATTCTGGCCAATGAGATGTAAGAGGAAGTACTATATGGGCCTCTGGGAAGGAAAGTTCTGCCATTCCTGCTGGCTGGAAAGTGGAGGTGATATATAGAACTCCAGCAGCTACCTTGGATCTTGAGTTGACTTTCAGAATGGAAGCCATGTGTTTAGAAAATAGATAACAGAAATAGAAGGAAACTGGGCTCATGATGACGTGCTAGAATTGCCATGCCAGCCCAAGACTGCCTACTTCCAGACTTCTTTTAACATGAGAGAGCAAATCTTTGTGCATTTAAACCACTGTTTGAAAGGACTCTGCATTATTTGAAGCTGAATGTAATTCTTCAGCAGTATAGTCTCTCCCCTTCCCTCAGCCATCACTGCTCCATCTAATCCTTTGATCCCTTTTAAACTTCTATTCTGTTGTGAACTAAATTCTCTTATATGCTGAAAATCTTTCTATCACTCTTCCACCATAATCAATACATGCCATTTTTCCTGATGATAAAAATTCTCTCCCAAGGCAAGGTAGTGAACTTCCTCTTTTGCCTGTCTTTTCAGCTTAGCAAGGATCACAGTTACTTAACAGATGGCGTTTCTGTCCTCTCTCTGGAGACTAACTGGAATGTACAGTCCCTCAGGTATGAAACTGATGCTGCTGACCCTTTATCCATAAAGCATCTTGAGAAAGTATTTCTGCCACCTTTCTACCTCTCTCTTTCTCTCTCTTCTCAAAGATGGGCCATACGAACGGGCAGGGCAAAAGAGCGAAGGCTGAGGCCATAAAAGAGAGTAAAACTAAATGGCTCACCTGACAACAGGACCCATTGCTTTCGCCTCTGATTAGCATTATGTCTTAACCCGTAGAAATAAGCAGCCTTAGACATCTGCTAGAATATAGGTATCTTCAATCTCTAGTTTGAATGACAGGACCCTGGAGGCAAAACATTTCCTGCGGAGATTCTGTACTTTTCCCTGCTCTTGCTTTTCTAGCTCAAACAACTCAATTTTGTTGGGCTTCAAAGTACAGTTCAAGGGACATTTTATAAGTCAAGTTAATGGCCCTGGGGATATTACCAGTGTGACTCATCAATTACAGGAAAAATATGAGGTATGTATAAACATTCTGAAACGGGTTTGAAAAAGACCCAGTTATGTTTGTGACTATTTCTAGTGGTACTTCCACAATTTTTCACAAAATCACATAATGGCTAATGAGTTGACCCTGGAAAATTTTGGAGTAAGTATTGGGTTGGCCAAAAAGTTTGTTGGTGTTTTTCCCGTAACAGCTTACGGAAAAACCCATACTAACTTTTTGGCCAACCCAATACATAGCCCAATAGGATACTGGTCATGGTAAAGTTCAAGAGAACAGAATCTCCCCAGCTATTTTAAGAAGAAAAACATGTTATACAGATAATTAAGTGACTTATCACTGGGGAATGCTGAAGAAATACTTCTAAGCTGAGCCTTCAGAAATAATTCCCAAGCCACATCAGAGAACTGGGCCACCGGGAGACCCATTACCTCTTCTGTGATTAGCTTCCTGCCACCTTGCGATGCCGTCAGTTCCATAACCACAGTGCTGCACCACAATTAGGAAGCAAACACTAACAGGAAGGCAGCTGGATCATGAAATCGCTAGAATCCAGGGGCCACTCAATTGGGAAGCTGCTGACTCAGCTGCTACTGCTGTCTGCTTCCAAATCATACAGTACCTGCTATGTCCTTCATCAGCACAACTGATACTCCACACCTTGCCTCTTAACACTCATGTAGCTAGTGACTGGGCCCTGGGACTTGGGCCGATGTTGAAAGCAAAGCAACGAAACATCCCCATGGTCATTCACCACCTTATCTCCAAGGAAGTCTGAGAGACTGTTTTGTAACTTTCCACCTTTTACCAGATGAATAATAGGGGCTTGGAATGGATGTTAAGAGACAATCCAGCATTCCACCACAGAATAAATTTACTTTTAACATGTCATATTACTAAGTACATATCAAATACCTGATATGCACACAATACTATATGTATAGCCCAGGCAATCAACAGCATTTGCTGAGAAAGTCATCAGGCCAGGGTCTTCAGTTTTCATCAGCTTCGATTTTCATCAATATATAGTATCTAAACTATCCCATTTTTTATACCACCATTTACCAAACCATAGATTAACAGCCACTGCATGAATGCTTATGAATGAGAACGATGATCACGATAAGTGTTCTGGAAAGCACTTTAAAAAATATATATACTTCCCTAAGAAGCTTAATATCTAATAAGAGAATACAGTACTAACATGAATACCTATGAATGAAGTGACAGGTATATAAAAAATGTTCCAAACCAGCCCTGAAATTTAGTTATAATTACTTTAGATTTAAATAGTCCCTAAGGAAAATGGGGTAAAGTAGGTTTGCCTGAACTAGCACCCCCATTTACCTATTAAGAAACACCATTTAAGTAGCATTGACCACTTTCTTACAAAGTAGCAAACGCAGAAGTAGTGCAAAGGGAACAGACGTTCATGCAGGGATCAGTGTACTGCAGAAAACACCAAGGCACACTATTAAATACTGTGAATTGGTTTTCAGACCATTGCTAAGATGTCTTTGAAAAGAATGGTCTGAGACATTCATTTCATTCTGTTGGACACAAATAAATATGCCTAGTATTAAATCCATCCTTTTACAATCACTGGGAAAAACAACAGTTTGGCCACTGATGAAGCTGCCCGTTGGGCAGAATCCACTCTCCTATGTAACTACTTTTGCAATAAATCATGCAAAAAAAGCAGCACTGGTGATAAGGGCTGTACACTGTGATTACTATTCCCAAAGCCAACTCTCATTAACACAGAATCCAATTATGGAAATGCCATATGATATAACAGGCAAAATTCACACATTTCCTGGAGGCGATTTCTTTGTTATTGTTTATTTTTGGTTTTATTTTTACCACAACTGAAAAACACATTAGCAATGAATTACAATGCCACAACTGTAGTTTGAAAATACTGTAAAAAATAAAAATAAGCCTCAGGGACTATAGTCAGGAGACAAAATCCAAGGACGTCTACTGTGGGCCTCCCTGCACCTTTCAAATGTATCTCATTGCACATTAAGGCTCGTACTATGGTATTCGGGAGCAAATCCTTCCATTACCAGCAAGGATGTGTGGCTGCACAGCTGGACTAGCTAGACGGTGACAATCCACTCTCCCCAGAGCCTCCTGGCAGAGGGCCATGTGCCCCTAGAAGCCAAACAAGCATTAGTACCTTGACTCCTTGGAATTCACGTTGGCGCCTCAGCAGCTTGAACCAGTGCAGAGACTGAGAATTATCCCAGACCGGGAAACACCTTTTAATCCACTACTTCCCCTTCCTTATATCCCTACCTCTAGCCTGGTTCTCGATTCAGAGGAATTTGAAAATAAAGTCTGTCTTCCTATCCCCACCTTCCCCCAGCTCATCGGTACTAAGAGGCCTCAGGAGAGGTCCTGGGAATGCCCCCAAGAGGTGGAGAAACCCCAGGGGGTCCCTAATTAACTTGTCAGCAGACCTAAGAAACACATGTCAGACACAAAGATCTAGAGCTGCCCTTTTATCAATCCCCAAGATCTTGACCATTGCATTCCCATTAATATTAGCAGTGTTCTCACCAAAACAAGACAGAGGAATTATCAGGTTCTCTCTGGCTCTGCTTATTGAACAGACCAAGTAATTGCCCTGAACATTTTATTATCAAGATGAACATTTAGCCTTGTTGTACCTAGCAAAGACGGTCGGTGCTTTATTTCACTTGCTATTTTCCTTACACCTTGTATATTTATATGGACTGCCTTCAGCTGCAGTTCTTATTTTCATATAATTTATAAATTTTGAGCAATCCAAATAGTGATATTATATTTGTGTATTCATATTTGAACAATAACTTTCCTGAACATTTTATTTTACTCTGGGTATTCCAATATCCACCTATGATCTAGAAATGTCCTCTTGAAGCCATTTGCAATGGCTTCTACCTTCTAACTTCTACTTTCCTTTTGAGAAATCGTTAGTTTTCCCCCTTCTTTCCCCCCCTTTAATCTCCCATCACTTACTATAGGAATATTATTGAATAAAAGAATGAATAATGATGAGGAACTGTATAAATGACATTGATGTTGTTGATACCTCACACTAAATTTGTTTGATTTTGCATTCACTAGACTTGTTTGATTAAAAGTGTACATCACCAGGGACTGGGTGGCTTGGAAAGACAAGAAACGAGGAAACTGGCATGATTCCAGCCACGCTGGCGGTACCTCTGTGAGCGCTATTACACTACTATTCATCTAGCTCCAAGCTATGAAACTGACCACTCACGTCCATCAACACAGCGACAAGCACCTGTGTCAGAAACTCACTGGTCATGTTGTTATAGGTCAGGGGAAAAAATGAGTTAGATAAAGAAAAGTACAGCAACTAGAGGTAGAAATAGAGCAAAGAAAAGAGAGTTTCACTCCCAGTGGAAAACAAGCAGAAAGGGTAAGGACAGGGCACCAGACCCAGGTGTGCTTAGTCAGTACAAGAAAGGAATAGTTGAAATCAGAGGCAGGAGAGCTGTCCCATGGGTTAGACAGGGTCCCGAGAATGCCCTTCCCACAGGGCCTGCTCCACAGACCACAGTTTATATCGGTAAGGCTCTTCCCATATAACTCTGCTACTAAATATTTTTTTAAACTTCATTATATTTATGAATGCAGAATCAAGCTGTGCAGTGAATTCATTTTTAAACTGCCTGGCTTATTTTTCTGAGTTGTCTTTGTTAAAAAAATTCACTATTGCTCTTTAAACACCTATAATGAATAATCCATGCCATGACTTCTTTTCATATTCACTAATCTTTATATTCAATTTCCTATTAACTGCAATTTCAATTCATTAAAAAATATCATCCTGGAACTAAAGCTTGATTCTTATTTTTTATGCCAAAGCAATTATATTTCAAAGAGTAAAATGTTATGTGCCTTTCCACTTGGAATTTTTACCAGATTCCTGTCTTTTGACTACTGCCACCTCTCAATAGAGTTGAGATGAGAACAGAACATTTGAAAAACTCAAGCACTGAGAATTGAGAGCTTTGAATAGTCACTTATGTGAAGTAGGATGCATGGTACATATAGAAATTTTTTTTTTTTTTTTTTTTTTTTCCGGTACGCGGCCCTCTCACTGTCGCAGCCCCTCCCGTTGCGGAGCACAGGCTCCGGACACTCAGGCCCAGCGGCCATGGCTCACGGGCCCAGCCGCTCCGTGGCACGTGGGATCTTCCCGGACCGGGGCGCGAACCCGTGTCCCCTGCCTCGGCAGGCGGACTCTCAACCACTGCGCCACCAGGGAAGCCCCAGAAATATTTTTTACATCTCCTTGGTAAAGACATCAGTAGTGACAGTAACAATATAAGTAATATTAACAATATGTTTCTCTTCAACTTGTGTTTCTGATCCACCCTTGTATACTGAACTCAGGTGGCCAACCACACACATTTCACATCTCCATTTACCACTTATACTGAGTCTTCCTGATCCTGCCATTACTAATAACAGCAGTATGCTAAGAGATAAACGTGTATTAACTCATTTAATCCTCACAATAACCCCATGAAACCCCATGAAAGTAATATTTTTATTACTTTCTTCATTTTAGAGATCAAAAAACTAGGGCACCAAGGCTTTAGTAATTTCCTGGCTAGTATGTGGAACAGGGATCTGAAACCAGGCAGTCTGCCAATAGAGCCTACACATTTTACCACTCTGCTATGTTGTGGTGGTCTTTTGTCTATTTCCCAATGACTGATATGGTCATAGTGGGAGGATTCAGGAATGACTGGCCCTATACCCACAGAGAAGATGGATTACACGCAGAAGTAAAAGAGGTTCCCACACTGCTGACTCCCAGAGAATAAGAGACATAATCAAGCAAAACATAGATCCCTGGCTGGTTTTTTCCTCATCCTTTTGCCTTTTGCTTGTCTAGTTGTCCTTTTGATCACTGCATTTGGCTTTTGGTTCTCTTAGCCTAGGTAACTGGCAGAGGCAATGATAAATGATCATGTTTTGGCTGACTGTACCAGACACATTATGGTATATTATGTGGAGCCAAGAAAATATCTTATTCTTTTAGAGTACCTTGGTGGTACCAAGCATTGCTGCTGGCACAGCACATTCAGTAGACACTTTACATGATAGCCATCCATCTCCTCCAACCCACATCACCATGGTGACACAGACCTGCCATTCCAGGGCCTGAGCCTTCCAGACCAGCCTCGAATTTACCCAAGCAAAATGCCAGAGCCCCTTGGTAGCTAAACATAGAGTTCATTTTGTACATTATTTAATATAAGGTTTCATTCAAGTTCAGTTTGGCAATATTACATGAAAGAAACCCAAGCAAAATGCCGGAGCCCCTTGGTAGCTAAACACAGAGTTAATTTTGTACATTATTTAATATAAGGTTTCATTCAAGTTCAGCTTGGCAATATTACATGAAAGAACTATCTATATTTTTGTCCTGAATACAAGTAAACAAGAAATAAAGTCGAATCACTGGCAAACAAGATGTGATATTTAGGTCATCTCCCCACTGCAGAAGAGTAAACAGAAATAGGCCTTTATTCTCTTTCTATTGGGAATCTTGGGCCTGTCTTCATTCATTCAGTCAATCAGAAGACATCAATTGGGCACACACTATGTGAGGATTACAAAAGTGAAGATATAAACTCTGTCTTCAGGTGGCTTCCATGCTAAGTGTTAAAATAAGGACGTATGTGGTCTTCCATTAAGGAAGTCTGAATTACAAAATGTATGCAAGGAAAACTACGGTTCCATACTAAGATTTTGGAGAACATAGCCTCAACAGAATATTGTAATAAAAACAAGACATCTTGGGGGAAAAAAAAAAAAAGAGTTACCAAGGGTGGATCTCATAAGAAAGTAATAGCTGATTTCCCCCCACAAAGATTTGGATAAAACAAATAAAAGGCTGGAACTTCCTATTTCTATTCCATTCTTAGGGCAATAAAAAAGAAAATTACCTGTTCCCTAAAGACATCTTAAAATATTAGCTCAGAACCTTTTAGCAAGGACAACTCTTCTAGTAAAACACATCTAATAATGTATCTTCTGGCCTTTATAAAAAGTCAGCATGCATTTCCCAAAGCTGTTCTTGTGCTAATTATGTGTACACTAACATTATAGAATCATTTGGTAAACAATCACACTCACACACACACACACACAACACACACACACCTCCCATGTTTCTAGTCACATTGTTTTCTTACCTAACAAGATATGCTTCTTCCTCATATTCAACCTCTCCACTTTTGTAAATACCTTTTGTTAATTTGAGGGCAGTGGGTGAATGGAATGTTCCTGTAGGGGCAAAAGTGGATGTGGTTTATCACTATGGGACAAGGTCTCCTCCAGCTGTAGTTTCTATCTCTGACCCAGTGAGAACAGAATCAAAGGAGCAGGTGTGATTGCTTACATGAAAATCAGGCAAAGCAGACTTGGCTTTTTGAAGCCACATACCAACAATGTGCTCTTATACCTTTTTATCTCAGACAAAGCAGTAACACATTGGCCAGAAGCCCCAAATTCAGATCCATGTAGACGGAAACCTCACCCAGTCTTTGTTGACAGCATTAATCTGAGGAAACCACAAAGAGAGAATTTACACACTCAACTGAAATGCAGCTGGTTTTGGAAACAGCTAAGGGAGGGTACAAAACCTTTCAAGAAGTAACCCACGATCGTCATGCAGAAGATCTGCCTTTCAACACACAATGGCACAAAACAAACTCGTCACCAAGTACACAACTGCTGTTTACTAAGGGGGAAATATGTGGGGAACTGTGATCAGCAGAAAGGAATCCCTGTGGCTGGGGGAAGACACAGCTAAGGGACCAACCTCAGTGACCCAAAGGCCAGAGAGTAGAAGATAAATTTAAGCTTAATTGGACATAAGCCCTTAAATTCTAAGTGCATCCATCCGTATCTAACATTGTGCCTGGCTCTCCAGGAGTCATCTCCTAGGGACAGTGCTGAGTCATCAAGTCTTCTCCCGGGAGCTACTGCCTGTGTAGTTGGCATCTGTGCTCTTATCATCATCAGGACTGAATCCTATTTCAGCATCCCATCTCAACAGGCCGCAGGTGGATAATGAAAGGAGAATTTCAGGAGGCAGTCCTGACCCCATGACTAATAGTCAAGGGAGCACTATTTAATTGAATTACCGGTTGAATAAAAATTACTTTAGGAAATGAACTACAAACTCCAAGGCAAGTCGTAACATCATTATCAACATCACTACCTCCAGTACTAGGTACCTTGAAAACAGGGTCTTGAATGCCCGCCAAGATCCTACAAAGTAGGTAAGCCTCACAAGAACCTTCCCTGCCTGCACTGAGCTGTATCCATTTCTGGGGTTGGCTGAGTGAGTGATGATTGAGTGAGTGATAATTCAGCAAAGCCATCCAATGGAGTATTTAGCATAGTGATCAAGCACATAGTAGGTGTTCCATAAATATTGGCTGAATTCAAGAATTAATGCATTAACCATAAAATGATCATCAGTTACCTGCTAATTATCTGTGAAAATTAATCGATCATGTAAAATACATTAAGGAGAGAAATCATGATTTAATAAATCAATGGTAATTCTAGTCAAGAGGCATTGTAAGGACAACCACTCTCAAACACCCAAATAGGCTTTCAGCTATAGACAATCAAATAATCTCCTTTCTTTCCTTCTGCACTTTCTCTATATAAGTCTAGCTCCTGGCACCTGTCAGCCAGGGCTCCTAAGCACTTCTGGCTTGGCGCTGCCCCATTCAGATCGATTCTTGCTCAAATAAACTCTTAAATCTTTTTTAAAAATGGTAATTCTGAATGAAGAAAATGAGACATTCTCTGATAACCAGCCTACCCTTTCTATTCTAATAAATCAATCTGTGCCAAAAACAAGGAGACAAATAATAAATGAATGTCCTTAGTTCTGTTCATGACTATACTTTCTGTTCCCCTTGTGGTTGGGTGGAACCAGGCACCATGACTTCTAGTCAATGAGTTTTTGCATTGAAGTGCCTCGTGCCGTTTCTGTACAAGAGTACTCAACCCGTTAGAGCTTGACCCCTTAAAGCTCGCTTTCCCCTCAAGCATGGCAGTGAGCAACATCTGAGATGCTGGCAACTCCATCACTCGTCCCTGAGTGAAGACGATCAGCAGAGCATCCAGCCGACCCACAGTGGACACACAGCATGAGTAAGAAATAAATCTTTGTTGTTTAACCCACTGACACTGTTATAGCAGCACATCTCATCCCAGCCCAGCTGATAAAGTGAATAAAATTCCAGGATGCTGAAGCTTCCACAAAATAACAATGAGCCAGGACCACATCAAAGCTCAAACTCATAGTTTCTGACTTTGCTCGCCTCTATCCCAGACCATCTTCAATCTTCCCCTATTACTGCCCTTACTCTAATCTGTTTATTAATTCCACTAGAATTTAAAATTCTGCTCTCTGCAGAAGACTGTTATCAGGGCTGGGAATAGAGGGAAGAGAAGGCAATTTATGTCTCACAGAAAAGCAATACATGTTTTAGATGAGATTACATTTAGAGCTCTACTCCACAGATGTGAAATAGACCAAAAAATTTTCCTGCGCCTCTCCTTCCCTGTGTTTGATCTGCTCCTAGGGACTGGTGTCGATAGAAATCTCTTAACCACAGAAACCCTTTTTGCTTTCTTTTGTTTCAGCTCTTGAAGAGATGACTGGCGGGTCAGATGAGTCATTGTTTGGGAACCCGAGAATTTTCAGCTGTACTTTCATATTTCATATTTTTCTGTCAAGAGGTAGCATTTAACAGAACTATATATTTTTCTGCCACATGGTAATGATAAGGATGATGACTGATGAGAGTTAAATCTCAATGGACTAGTCACATTAGTTAAAATTTCATCAGCTTCATGGAACATCTCCTGTCCAACATGTCTTAGGGGACAGATAAATATTATTTTACTTCTGTTTGATTTTAAGAGATTAAGTCTGTTGCCCTTGGTCCCTGATGTGCCATTCATAAACAAACAGATGGATCATCACAGACTTTCAGGGTAGTAGGAGGAAGATTCCTCTTAAAAATCTGACACTAGCTATGGTCTGTATCACTGGTTGCTTATCATCTTAAATGTATGTTTTCCCCTTCTACTAACAGAAAAGCATTTATCAGCCATGCGTACAGGCTCAAAGCAAACTTGAAGCCCACTATGTTTATTTAATGCTCTGCAAAAAATCTCATCAGCCTTCCTATTCTTGTCAGAATTATGAAGATAAAGCTTTGGTGTGCTTGATTTACCCAATGACGTCCACTATAAGTTTATACTGAGGTCTGACTTTCAGGTATTATACATTTGCTTCTTTTTTGTTTTAAGGCAATGCTTGTGATTCACTGCTCAAATCATGTAGCTAATTTCACCATTCCCATATTTTCCCATTTCCTCACCACCCTCTGTCCCTGTTCTCCCCCAACCCTGACAAATAATAAAATTATATTCCAATCAAGAGTGAAAGAGTTGCAGGTAAAGCCACTGAATGGGAGCAAACTGTAGTTCATCCAACGAATAATTTTGAGTGCAGACTTTATACTAGATGCTGTTGTAGATTCTGAAAATAGAGCAGTAAAGTACAGTAGAGGAAGTCCTACTCTCATGATGCTTACATATCAATGGAGAGACAATAATAAATAAGATTAGTTCAAATAAGTGTTGTGAGGAAAATGAAATAGAGTTATAGGATAGAGTGATGATAGAGGTGAGCTCACCAAAGAAAACTCTCCAGGAAGGTCAAATTTGAGTCAAAGTCCAGGTGGAAAGAAGCCAAAGATCTGAGGAAAGAAACATCTAGAAAGAAGGACAAGTAGGTTCAACAAGGAGCTTGAAGTGAGAAAGAGATTAGTCTATTTAAAGAAAAGAAAGCAAGCCTAATTAGATGGAGACAAGGTAGAAGAGGAACACAGAGGCCAGCTCAAGACGAGCTACGGAGTTCAAGATAAAGCCCTTGGATTTTATTCCAAATCCAATGAAAAGCTATTGGAAGATTTTAGTAGCAAAGTGACATGAAATGTAGATATGCAAATATCAGTCCAACCGTCTGACAAAATCGGTCAAACATTTCAACTTGCATAATAGAATGCTAGTTCTGCCAGTTCTACAAAGAAAGCATGGGGATATTCCCCAAGTCATGGGGGGAGAACTCCTGAGCTCTCACTTTTCATTAGGACCCCAAGGCTCACACTAGCCAGTACCCAACAGACCCAGGAGGAATATGCGCCAGCCGTTTCAGAAAGGCCACCCTAACTGGGGTGTCCTGTTGAGCTACTTCCTAAATTCTTACTCTGCCAGTGTGATGTGTTACCCAAGCCAGGATCTATCAGAAGACAATTGTCAGCTGCTGTGTGGATGGATGGACAGGAGAGGAAAAACGGAAGCTAGGGACATACGGTGCTTTATCATCACTGGCCTACCATTACATGGGCCAGTGTGAAATTTCCTTAGAAGGCATTAGAAAAATAATCAGCTTGCTGTAAAATATTAATTTATTTGTATTAAAATACATCATAAAATATAAAACATTAAATATATAATTAAATATTATTGAATTTTGTAACATGTTTCATTCTGATCCTAATATTTGTCCATAAAACCTTAAAGGATCTTCTGCCATGGAATCAGTGAAATGTCATTTTTTTCTCAAGCAAAAATGTAAAATTTATGAATAATGCATGTGCCAGTTCTGTGCAATGCCAGCTTGACTAAAATTTGCCTAAATTTGCTTTCAACTTGGCAGAGTGCCATTGGTGCTTAGACATTAAAACAGCTGGCATACCTGTCAAGAAGTTCTGTATTTCTTTTTAGAAATGTAGATTAAAGTGGCTTACTTTAAAATCCCTACTCTCGAAACCAATATATACAGATCGGCTCCATTCCCAAGAAACAGAAACGTTTCATTCCCATCCCTCTTTTTTTTTTTTTTTTGCATTACGCGGGCCTCTCACTGTTGTGGCCTCTCCCGTTGCGGAGCACAGGCTCCGGACGCGCAGGCTCAGCGGCCGTGGCTCACGGGCCCAGCCGCTCCGCGGCATGTGGGATCTTCCCAGACCGGGGCACGAACCCGTGTCCCCTGCATCGGCAGGCGGACTCTCAACCACTGCGCCACCAGGAAAGCCCCCCCCATCCCTCTTTTTTTACTGTCAATCCTAAACTCCTTTCTAAGCCCATGGAGGACCACACTGAAAAGTCTTGATAGACTTGCTTTAGATAATCAGGAAGCAGTGGGCTAATAATTATTTTTTTAAACGACCACCAGTAATGTTTATTCTGTATGATCCAAGTAACGTAACCAGCCTATCCTCCAAAATGTAGAGGGATGATATGATAACTCTACTTTAAAACTCACTAAAAGTAGAGAAGTTTCCCATTAATCTACAAGGTAATACTGGACACCCTTCTAAGGGCATACGTACTACCCTTAGAGGCACAGGTTACAAACTGATACCCAAACACCTAATGTGACCAACCCATTTTCCCCATTTTAACATGCAGCAACAGGGGCACAAGTCTCCCAGTGTTAGCACAGTGTTTTTTAAACATTTGAATTGGCTGTCAGTATTTTAAAATCAGCAGATTTTACAACTTGATTGCCAGTTCCTTTGGAAAAACTCAAAAGATCTGAAGCCCCTGGAGGTGCATGCTTGCTTTTCTTCAAGACAACAATCCCCAGAGGGTAAGTAGTGGCCACTCCCCATAGACAGAGAAATACATGATTTGCTAAGTCTCTACCATGCCCTATTATATTGTAATCCCTCCCTGCACCATTCACTTACAGCACCTGCCTGACCGGTGCACACCCTCTTTGGTAATGAAGAGACAGATCAGACAGACCTGCCTGACCGGTGCAAACCCTCTTTGGTGGATGGATGGATGGATGGATGGATGGATGGATGGATGGATGGATGGAATGCAGTTAAGCCCCAAATTATGGAGTTTCCCTGAACAGTGAAATTTTATAGCAAGCACTCTTTAGTACCAAATATGCTGAGGTTCCAAGGCTTCCCTAAAACTAGAATTTTGAATTCCTCTGATTAACCAAACTGAGTAATTGACTTAAGTAGTTGAGACTATCTCAGTATCTGGCCACTTCTGGAACTCTAGACCCTCCCATTTATGCCTATTCTCCAAAACAGGAGACCTTAGGGGTAATCATGGCCATTTGCTAGCCCACATGGCACCTTTGTGGAAAATAGAAAAAGTTCCCCTTCCTCTGGGTTGACACAGACCCACATCACCTGGCTAGGCTTGGCAAGCAGAGTATGGCTGCCTTTTCACTGGCACTCATCTCCTGTACCCTGGCCCCATTTGTATAGTGATTAATCTGCACAGATATATGCAGCAACACAGCCCCAGAAACAAACTTTACACAAACCACAAATGAAATCAACATGCATATGAAATTCAAACAGAAAGATGCACCTGACAAGTCAAGAGATTAAAGGGACATGAAGACTTGGGTGTTTTTTCATTGGTGCACTGGGTTTTTAATCTCTCAGATGAAACAGATCTTAGAACCTATGGAAAAGGGAAATAAGTGAGCACCACACCAGGCCAAGAGAGGTGAAGACCAAACCACTCTACATACTCTCTGAGATCATTCTGTCCTGAAGAACAGGTCTCCCACATGTGTAGATACACAGTCTATTCAGAAAGCCAACTTTTTATTTGTTGGGGGTAAAAATGATTTACAAGAATAATTTTTTTCACTTCTCTCTCTATTTTTCAAAGTATAGTTGATTTACAGTGTTTCAGGTATATAGCAAAGTGATTCAGTTATTCATATATACATACTTTTTCAGATTCTTGTCCATTATAGGTTATTAAAAGATAATGAATATAGTTCCCTGTACTATACAGTAGGTTCTTGCTGTTTATCTATTTTATGTATAATAATGTGTATGTTAATTCCAAACTCCTAATTTATCCCTCCCTCTCCTTTCCCCTTCAGTAACCATAAGTTTGTTTTCTATGTCTGTGAGTCTATTTCTGTTTTGTAAATAAGTTCATTTGTATCATTTTTTCAGATTCCACATATAAGTGATACCAGATGATATTTGTCTTTCTCTTTCTGACTTACTTCACTTAGTATGATAATCTCTAGGTCCACC
>NC_041221.1:64105109-64112346 GCF_002837175.3 Physeter macrocephalus
ATATATATGTGTATATATATGTATATATACGCATCTTCTTTACCCATGCATCTGCTGATGGACATTTAAGGTTGCTTCCATGTCTTAGCTATTGTAAATAGTGCTGAACATTTGGGTGCATGTATCTTTTCAAACTGTGGTTTTCTCTGGATATATGCCCAGGAGTGGGATTTCTGGATCATATGGTAACTCTATCTTTAGATTTTTAAGGAACCTCCAACTGTTCTCCACAGTAGCTGCACCAAATTACATTCCCACCAACAGTGCAAGAGGGTTCCCTTTTCTCCACACCCTCTCCAGCATTTGTTGTTTGTAGATTTTTTGATGATGGTCATTCTGACTGGTGTGCGGTGATACCTCATTGTAGTTTTGATTTGCATTTCTCTAATAATTAGCAATGTTGAGCATCTTTTCATGTGCCTGTTGGCCATCTGTGTGTCTTCTTTGCAGAAACATCTATTTAGGTCCTCTGCCCAGTTTTGACTGGTACCAGAAGAATTTTTTTGTCAATAAGAATTCTATAGCAAGTGGAAACTTTGAAAACACTATTCCTTTTTTTTTTTTCATCTTAAATAGCCCGGTCCAGGTAAATTTTCCCACTCCTTAATGGAATATGAATTTCAACAAGTTGTGCCAGTCTTACTGCCCTGCAATTTCTCCTGTCCTATCTCACTGTTCAATTTCATGTTTCTCCTCCCTGCTGGGACCTGGTAACTCTGAGCTTTCAGTGGGAGTCCTGATGGCCTTACTCAGTAAGTTTGTCAGTACAGTCTCCTGTGCTTTTTGAGTCTGAAGAAGCAGCACTTAACACCAAAGTGATTTTTTCCTAGTCCATTGGAAGTACACATGTCAAGTACCCCTTTGGTTCTCCTTGGAGGAATCCCCAGGACTAAGCCTCCAGCCCCAACACAAACTCACACTTCCACTTTCCTGAAATAGCTGCCCTGTCCTAAAAGGAGGTAAAGAAAAGCCCTGCCCTCTCCAGAGAAAGCACTTCTGAATCATGTATGTCACCACTGAATGCTCTTTTTCAGATCTTATAGACAGCGGAAATGAAAGAAGCATTATGGAGAAAGAAATACATTTTGCATCTTTGAAATATCTTTGATCTTCTCCCATTCCCTGGTTTTACCCAAGGATAAAATATTTGCAGATATTTCAGAAAATGGGTTTCCATCATGCTCATGCAATTTTCCCTTTCATAAAATAACAATAATAATAAAGTTGTCTTTATCTAATCTAAAAAGTGTTATACCCTTCTCCTGAAGACAGACAACCGATGTTCTGTTGCAGTTTACAGGTGACAAAGATGTGACTTCACATTCCTCAGTGACAAAGTTGGAAAGGCATTGCGATCATCCAGGGTTCTCACACTAGCCACTAGGACATGGCACGTGAGACGGTTGAATAGTAATGTTCTGGGAGTTGCCATCTTGGGACATACTTAACGGAGTTTCACCGGGAATATCATGACCTATGTTGGCTGGTGGTGGGGAGGGGATGGTAGGACGTGTTGGGGGGCCCCTTTTCTCCCTCTCCCTACAATCTCACTTTAACACATAAAATAGGAATTACCACAGATACCTATTTGTATTACGGAGGAGGTATCCTTCCCTCACTCTGTCATTCATCCATTTTCCATCATGGGTAGAGAAAAGGATTATCTGACTATTGGGCCCCTCTCTCTCTCAATCTCTCTCTGTCTCTACTTTCCTCTCTCCCTCCCTTCCTCTCTGTATTTGCACTGCTCCATCCCACTCTCTCCCTCACCCTCTCCCTCTCTGTCCTTCTTCCTCTCTCCTCCCTCTCTTTCCATGCCTTCCTCCTTCTTCTAGCGATCTGTAATTTTTCTCTTCTCTTCTTTTCACTCTCCCTTTCACTCTGAACTACCAACCTGAAATCAAAGATGTTCTTCTGTCTTCCTTGTTTAAAGCCACGGGGGCAGAATGGCTGCTTTATTTGTGATGGAGGAGGTAAGTCCACTACGAGGCAAGATGGTGGGAAGTCCATTGGGCCTGGCCCCATAATGAAGATGTGCCAGCATTAAAAAAGACATTATTTATGATATTTGAAATGATGAGCTCTTCAAAGCTCTCAAACGTAGCAGTAAAGAAACTGGGTCTCAACCAAAACCAGTCAAAGGGAAATTACACAAGAATGAAATTTCCTCTCCTACCTACCTATCTGGCCAAGTGATTTTGATGGACCATAAAGTGAAGGAAAATGATCATCAGATTCTTAAATGATGACTTTGAACCAAAACAGCCAAATAAATCACTTATGGAGAATGTTTCTATGTAAATTTTATATTCATAATCATTGAAACTTGCATCCTGACTTTTAAAAGATAATTATATATACACTATGATATATTAAATCCCTTTGTATATACATTGCTATTTTATTAGTATAATTTTAGTTCAATAAAGAAAATAAGTCAACAATGAAAAAAAATCCTCCTCTGATGTCTATGTCTTTATTTCTCCATTGATCCAAAGCCCAAAGAAAGCTGGAGTGTAATCAAGCCCTCAGATTCCCAATAATTTCCACTCTTGAGGATGGAGCGCACAGACAGAAGAGTGAGTCAGCTGATCCAAGAACCAAGAAGGAGTAAGGCAGGACCTGCATGGGGGCCCATCACGGGGAGACCAGACCCAGTGAGAAGTGATGAGTAGCAAACACATTGCATGCTATACAGACTTCCTAACCTCGTCATTGAAAAAAATCTTATGTTTAACAAGGCTGAGACTTGTCTGCTCATAGCCATAAGACCCTGAAAGACGAAAGTCAGGAAAATCAAAAGGAAAAATCAGGTCAGACATGAATATGGGTGATATTCAGTTATGGGTTTTCACCAGGATTTCAATAGGGAGGAATTGTAATATCACAAACTTAGTGACTTAAAACAATACATATATATTACCTTACAGCTCTGGACATCAGAGGTCCAGAGTGGGTCTCAATGGCTTAAATTAGAGTTGGCAGAGAGGCATTCCTTTCTGAGGGCTCTAGAAGAAAACCCGTTTCTCGCCTTTTCCAGCTTTTAGAGGCAGCTCTTATTCTTTGGCTCAAGGCCCCCTTTCTCCATCTTCAAAAGCCAGCAAGGACTGGCGGAGTCTGTCTCACGCTGCATCATTCTGACACTTCCTCTTAACACCACTGCCTTCCTCTTCCACTCTTGAGGACCCTTGTGATTCCATTGGGTCCACCCAGATAATCTAGGACAACCTCCCTATCTCAAATTCATCTGATTAGCAACCTAACACCATCTGCAACCTTAATTCCCCTTTGCCAGGTAACACAACATATTCACAGGCTCCAGGGATTCCATGTGGACATCTTGGAAGTAGGGGGTGGGCATGATTCTACATTCCACAGCCCTCAACACAGTTATCAAGCCTTTCTTTCCTTGAAAAATACACTTGAGCTCGCACTGTTAATTTATGTAATAATGTTGCTACAGTTCCTTCAGTCCAAAAACAAAACAAGCCTCCAAAACCCAAACAACTCATAGCCAGCATTATAACTTTCTACAGCAAAGCAAAGCAGTTTTCTCCTGCATGCCTATAAATTCCAACTGGCACTTTGGCTGGCTCCCCAAAACACCATCACCTTTCTGGCTTGTTAGGAAGAAAGACAGAGAGAGAGCAGAGTGAAAAGGAATGACACAAGCTGAACAGATCCAGGTACAATTCCACTTGGGGATTTTAAAAGAGGAAACACTAAGGAGCATATCTAAGAAACTTCCATGTTGTTACCCTTCCATGTTAGGGTACTCTAAGCCCTCAGCACAGCTCTGAATAAGAATTCAGTCTGAGAGTAATCCTAAACTACTGAAGGTGCCCATGAATATTCTACCATGTGTTTCAGAAATTCTCCACAGTGTTTCAGAAATTGCCCAGGGAAGGTCATCTGACTCACCCATGACACTATCAGAATCAAACAGGAAAAAACAAAGAGGACAAAGCAAGCAAAATCACATGGGATACTTTCACCTAACTCTTCTCCAAGTAGATAATCGGGACATTGTTTCCAGTTTACAAAAAATAAAAGATAAAATGATGACTCATATCCCATCTATAAATGTCTCTAATAAGCTGGCATCCAGACTTCATTTGCTACTTTAAGTCTTACAGATTATATAGCATGTTTAAAATCAGTTGAATATATATTTTTTTTCTCTATCAAATAATTTCTAAATATTTTACATTTTAATTTCTATTTGAAATCATTTCCTAAATCACACACAAAGTTAGCTAGGTAATCCAACTCACCCTTAGGAATCTAGCTATAAAGTTGGGCAACACGGCAACCTCACCCTCCTTGAAACATTGCCATGAGTCTACAATCTTCCTGGCATCAACTCCTATATCTAATCAGATTCTTGGCCTTCCTACTTCTAAATGTTCTCAAATCTTCTTAATTGTCTCTATCCCTTAGACTTCATTTTCATAACATTTATCACAGTTTTAATTAATTATTGAGGTAAATTTTTGTTTACTCCATGAGGACAGGGACATATCTGCTTCTTTCCTCCAAGTTTCAGTTCTGTGCCCAGCACACAGTGGACTCACAAACACGACTGAATGAATAATGCTCCTGTGTCTCTTTTTAACACACACGTTTATTCATGCCAGGCACTATTTTAAGTGTTTTGCATGCATTCATTCATTAACTCTTATAACCAATCCTATTATGCAGGGGCCATTATTTCCTTGTTTTACAGACAAGAAAATGGACATAGAAAGGTTCACTGATTTGTACAAAATCATACACAGCCATTACTAACAGATAACACTTATTGAGTACTTATATGTGCCAGGCAGGGCTGCTGCTTTGCCTCCCAAGGTAACTTTGTTGAAATTACAAAAAGATGCCCCTTTTGGATGGATGCATTTAAACACGCATCTCCTGCTCCAGGATGAGTAAGCTCCCCCCAGGGCACAGACTGCCCTCACCCTCCCCACCGCCAATCCTGAGCCTTTTGGCAGGGTACAGCCTGCATAAAATAGAGTACACAAGTATCTCAGCCACAAACTGCTCAGAGCACTAAATGGCAATTACCCCACAGCAACCCAAGAGATGGGCATTAGTATTAGCATTCCCATTTTACAGAAGCAAGACCAGCAACCCACAGAAGCAAAGTGACTGCTCAGAGCTGTCCAGCTATTGAGTGACAGAGGTGGGACTCAAGCCAGGCGCTGGGGTCCCAGGGCCCACACACCCAGCAATGCTCCCTCCTGAATTTCATACTCCCGTTCCTGCAGCAGTCTCCTAACTAGTCTCCATGTCCCCTAACTTGTCCCACAACTTAATCCACTACAGCAGCTACATGAATTTCTTAAAGGTACAAATCTGATCATGTCTCCTTACTGCTCAAACACTTCAATAGCTCCCTCATTCCCTTCAAGATAAGGTCAAGACTCCTTCCTGTGGCTGGGAAGGGCTCCTTGTCATCTGATCCTGGTCACCCTCTAGCCAAACCCCTGACCCTTTCTCTGCCCTGACCCCTCACTGCACACAATGACAGAACCACACCCAACATTCTGCCCCATGAACCTTCACGTTCTTGCTGCCACAGGCCTTAACACAGGACAGTATTTCCACCTGGAGCCCTTTCTTCCCCCAGTGCCGTTGACTACCTCCTACTCATACCTCAAGTCTCAGCCTAAACGTCTCCTCAGATTCGTGTTCCCAGACCACTCAGTCTAAACTAGATCCCCTAAGAGATTCTCTTATCATACCCCATGTTTTCTTTATAACAATATCACACATATGTGCTTATGTGATTATTCAATCAAAACCAGTTTTCCCAAGAATGGAGCCCCCGTTTCCGCAGAGCTGGAACTCCCGGCTCGGGGTCTCTTCCCTCCGCCGTCACGGAACTGCCCCGGAGCCCGAGGGGAGGGCGGCCTCACTGAGGCTGCCGGCTCTGGAGGGGCCCCGGCGGACGAAGCCACGACAGTCCCGGGGACCGCGGGCCGGATCACTCATCCTGGGGTAAGCCAGCTGCCATGTCATGAGGACACTCAAGCAGCCTTAAGGAGAGAGATCCATGTGGCAAGGAGCAGAGGCCTCTTACCTACAGCCACGTGAGTGTGCAAGATGTGGTTCTTTTACGCATATACAATATCTATTCTTCTTCGGATCCTTTTCCCATGAAGGTTATGACACAATGTTGAGGAGTCTTCTCTTGGTATTCGAAAGAGTGGAGCTCCAGAGACAGGCGCGGAGCTGCCAAAGAGACAAGAGACTTTTTCTTGCCTCTTTGTTTCCTGGGGCGCGAGGAGAGGGGATTAAGCGCGCCGCTTAAAGGAGCTCCAGAGACGGGCGCAAGCCGCGGCTATCAGCGCGGACCCCAGAAATGGGCATGAGACGCTAAGGCTGCTGCTGCCGCCACCAAGAAGCCTGTGTGCGAGCACAGGTCCCTCTCCACACCTCCCCTCCCGGGAGCCTGTGCAGCCCGCTACTGCCAGGGTCACGTGATCCAGGGACAGCTTCCCCGGGAGAACGCACGGCGCGCCTCAGGCTGATGCAACGTCACGCCGGCCTCTCCCACGCAGGCTCGCCCCACACTCCGTGCTCCTCCCTCCCCCCAGCCTGAGTGAGCCAGAGCCCCCGAATCAGCTGCTCCTTTAACCCCGTCCTGTCTGGGCGGGAACAGACGCTCTCTGCGACCTACACCCAGAGGCGGGGCCAAATCCAAAGCTGAACCCCAGGAGCTGTGCGAACAAAGAGGAAGGGAAATCTCTCCCAGCAGCCTCAGGAGCAGCGGATTAAATCTCCACAATCAACTTGATGTACCCTGCATCAGTGGAATACCTGAATAGACAACGAATCATCCCAAATTGAGGAGGTGGACTTTGGGAGCAAGATAGATTATTTTTTCCTCTTTTTGTGAGTGTGTATGCGTATGCTTCTGTGTGAGATTTTGTCTGTATAGCTTTGCTTGCACCATTTCTCCTAGGCTTCTGACCATCCCGTTTTTTATGTTTTTGTTTTTTTTTACTTTTTAAAATTTTTCTTCTTAATAATTATTTTCTATTTTTTATTTTAATAGCTTTATTTTATTTTATCCTACTTTATTTTATCCTCTTTCTATTTTTTCTCCCTTTTATTCTGAGCCGTGTGGATTAAAGGCTCTTGGTGCTCCAGCCAGGCGTCAGGGCTGTGCCTCTGAGGTGGGAGAACCAACTTCAGGACACTGGTCCACAAGAGACCTCCCAGCTCCACGTAA
>NC_041221.1:64112363-64112842 GCF_002837175.3 Physeter macrocephalus
ACCAGCAAGCTACAGTGCTGGACACCCTGTGCCAAACAACTAGCAAGACAGAAACACAGCCCCATCCATTAGCAGAGAGGCTGCCTAAAATCATAATAAGGCTACAGACACCCCAAAACACATCACCAGACATGGAACTACCCACCAGAAAGACAAGATCCAGCCTCATCCACCAGAACACAGGCACTAGTCCCCTCAACCAGGAAACATACTCAACCCACTGAACCAATCTTAGCCACCTGGGACAGAAACCAAAAACAACGGGAACTACGAACCTGCAGCCTGCGAAAAGGAGACCCCAAACACAGTGAGATAAGCAAAATGAAAAGACAGAGAAATACACAGCAGATGAAGGAGCAAGTTACAAACCCACCATACCTAACAAATGAAGAGGAAATAGGCAGTCTACCTGAAAAAGAATTCAGAATAATGATAGTAAAGATGATCCAAAATCTTGGAAATAGAATAGAGAAAATTCA
>NC_041221.1:64113750-64114700 GCF_002837175.3 Physeter macrocephalus
AAAAGCTGAGAGAGTTCAGCACCACCAAACCAGCTTTACAACAAAGGCTAAAGGAACTTCTCTAGGCAAGAAACATAAGAGAAGGAAAAGACTTACAAGAACAAACCCAAAACAAGTAAATGGTAATAGGAACATACATATCGATAATTACCTTAAATGTAAATGGATTAAATGCTCCCACCAAAAGACACAGACTGGCTGGATGGATACAAAAACAAGATCCGAATATACGTTGTCTACAAGAGATCCACTTCAGACCTGGGACACATACAGACTGAAAGTGAGGGAGTGGAAAAAGATATTCCATGCAAATGGAAATCAGAAGAAAGCTGGAGTAGCAATTCTCATACCAGATACAATAGACTTTAAAATAAAGACTATTACAAGAGACAAAGAAGGACACTACATAATGATCAAGGGATCTATCCATCAAGAAGATATAACAATTGTAAATATTTATGCACCCAACATAGGAGCACCTCAATACATAAGGGAAATACTAACAGCCATAAAAGGGGAAATCGACAGTAACACAATCATAGTAGGGGACTTTAACACCCCACTTTCACCAATGGACAGATCATCCAAAATGAAAATAAATAAGGAAACACAAGTTTTAAATGATACATTAAACAAGATGGACTTAATTGATATTTATAGGACATTCCATCCAAAAACAACAGAATACACATTTTTCTCAAGTGCTCATGGAACATTCTCCAGGATAGATCATATCTTGGGTCACAAATCTAGCCTTGGTAAATTTAAGAAAATTGAAATCGTATCAAGTATCTTTTCCAACCACAACGCTATGAGACTAGATATCAATTACAGGAAAAGATCTGTAAAATATACAAACACATGAAGGCTAAACAATACACTGCTTAATAACGAAGTGATCAATGAAGAAATCAAAGAGGAAATCAAAAAATACCTAGAAATAAATGACA
>NC_041221.1:64115261-64115799 GCF_002837175.3 Physeter macrocephalus
AGCCAGACTCATCAAGAAAAAAAGGGAGAAGACTCAAATCAATAGAATTAGAAGTGAAAAAGGAGAAGTAACAACTGACACTGCAGAAATACAAAAGATTATGAGAGATTACTACAAGCAACTCTATGCCAATAAAATGGACAACCTGGAAGAAATGGACAAATTCTTAGAAATGCACAAGCTGCCGAGACTGAACCAGGAAAGAAATAGAAAATATGAACAGACCAATCACAAGCACTGAAATTGAAACTGTGATTAAAAACCTTCCAACAAACAAAAGCCCAGATCCAGATGGCTTCACAGGTGAATTCTATCAAACATTGAGAGAAGACTTAACACCTATCCTTCACAAACTCTTCCAAAATATAGCAGAGGGAGGAACACTCCCAAACTCATTCTATGAGGCCACCATAACCCTGTCACCAAAACCAGACAAAGACATCACAAAGAAAGAAAACTACAGGCCAATATCACTGAAGAACATAGATGCAAAAATCCTCAACAAAATACTAGCAAACAGAATCCAACAGCACATTAA
>NC_041221.1:64116505-64117301 GCF_002837175.3 Physeter macrocephalus
GACTTCAGACTATATTACAAGGCTACAGTAATCAAGACAGTATGGTACTGACATAAAAACAGAAATATAGATCAGTGGAACAGGATAGAAAGCCCAGAGATAAACCCACACACATATGGTCACCTTTTCTTTGATAAAGGAGGGAAGGATATACAGTGGAGAAAAGACAGCCTCTTCAATAAGTGGTGCTGGGAAAACTGGACAGCTACATGTAAAAGTATGAAATTAGAACACTCCCTAACACCACACACAAGAATAAACTCAAAATGGGTTAAAGACCTAAATGTAAGGCCAGACACTATCAAACTCTTAGAGGAAAACATAGGCAGAACACTCTATGACATAAATCACAGCAAGATCCTTTTTGACCCACCTCCTAGACAAATGGAAATAAAAACAAAAACAAATGGGACCTAATGAAATGTAAAAGCTTTTGCACAGCAAAGGATACCATAAAGAAGACCAAAAGACATCCCTCAGAATGGGAGAAAATATTTGCAAATGAAGCAACTGACAAAGGATTAATCTCCAAAATTTACAAGCAGCTCATGCAGCTCAATATGAAAAAAACAAACAACCCAATCCAAAAATTGGCAGAAGAACTAAATAGACATTTCTCCAAAGAAGATATACAGATTGCCAACAAACACGTGAAAGAATGCTCAACATCATTAATCATTAGAGAAATGCAAATCAAAACTACAATGAGGTAGCACCTCACACCACTGGTCAGAATGGCCATCATCAAAAAATCTAGAAACAAGAAATGCTGGAGAGGGTGTGGAGAAAAGGGAAC
>NC_041221.1:64117872-64125388 GCF_002837175.3 Physeter macrocephalus
TGGGAGGGAGGGAGACGCAAGAGGGAAGAGATATGGGAACATATGTATATGTATAACTGATTCACTCTGTTGTAAAGCAGAAACTAACACACCATTGTAAAGCAATTATACTCCAATAAAGATGTTAAAAAAAAAAAAAAGAAAAACAGTTTTCCCCAGTCATAAGTATGACGACAGCAGGGGCAATGTCTATTTTGTTAGTTAACTATAAACTCAGCATCTTACACATTTCCTGGTACGTACAGGCAACCAAATCCTGTTGAATGTCCATCCTGGGAGCTTACCATGCTTCCCTATCACAGCCCCCATCACAATATGCTGTAACAGCCTGTTTCCGTCTCCCATTTGATTGTAACTATTTTAAATACTATGAGGACAAAGACTTAATCTGACTTAGACCCCGCTCCTGAACCTCCAGTATCCAGCATGTTGCCCAGCATATAATAGGTGCTCAAACATTCCAGAATAAATGAGTGAACAAAGCAAAAGTAACTGGGCCGTTCAGAGAAAAAGTCCTCGTATTATCACTGCCATAAATGACATCAGTGAATTGAAGAATTGTTCTACTTTTAACGGCTTTAAAGAAATAGGATGTATATGGAGCACTGAGAAAGTTTTCAGCTTCAAAATCTGACCCAATATGTTCCCCAGCCACAGCAGACAGGGAGGCCAACTCAGGCCTAGATGAAAAATGACCTATCAGCTTAGTCAACAGTCTTAGGAGTGACCACTCAAACAGAAAACTCAGCATCCACTATCAAGTCCTATAGAGACCAAGGCCTACAAGAACTACAAAGGATTCTCCCAGAGGGGATCAACAATGCTTACCAATAGACATTATATCACTCCCCATTAAAGGAAGGTCTTAAGGAACCAAATCCCCCTAAATTGATAATTAAATGACTACCCATCAGTCTGAAAAGAGGAGAAAGTGCATTCAAATACAAAGAAGCAAAAGCAAAGTTAAAGTATATTACTTACTAATATTTTATAAGATCATGGAGGAAAAGCCATTCCTAAAAAGGATGACTTGTTCAACAGGAATATAAAAATCTTTTCTATATACAGCATATGCAATGGAGGGAACACCCTGTCTCATTTTCACCTTGTTCCAGAAAGTCTCTTCAGACTTGGAAAAAATGACAAGGTCCTTCAGATTCTGGAATAGGATTCTCCTATTTTGTCCACTGGCGAGTCATGGTTGCTAGGTTGTGTATGAAGGAATTTCAGATCAGTCTTGGAGCCCATAAGCATGAAGCATGAAGCATGAACAGCTGTATCATGGCAATGACAATGATCCCAAAATGCCACAAACACATTGGTATTCCATTAAATTAATAAGAATATTTTCATGACAACACAAATGCCCTGGAGTTTTCCCACTAGTGAAGGGGACATATGTTGAGTTGATCAAACTTCATCTTCTCTCTGATTCAAAGCCAGGTCTCTCTTTCCAGCCACAAACCAATTAGCTCCACGCTCTACTTCTAATACCAGGATTCTGAACATAAGGATCTAAAAGTTTACTTAATCGATTCCTTCATTCAGTGTCTTCTAATCATTCAGTGTCTTGCTATTCAGCATCTCATTAGTGCTGCAGTTAATACCTTAACATGGATGACACTGATTTTTCTTTGCTTGGTTTATTACCTTAGTCATCTAAGAACCTAACCCCCTTGACACAAAGTAGAAGCATAAGTAAAGTATCATTTAAAAAATTAAAGCCAGTATGTTGCTGACAACACGCACAGTGGCTTTATCAGCTTTACAGCTGTTATGCAGAGCCCAGCTGAGAGTTAACTCCCAGTGCTGAAGCTCTTCCCAGGCAGTGATGAAGGCCCCAGGATCACAGTCACCGCCTTGGGCCATCAAAGTACTTTGGCTCTCCTTTCCGCTAATCAGCAACATTCCCCTTTAGTACTGAATTTGGAGCAGACTTCCTTTAGAGCAGTTTTTTAAATTGTAACCAGGAAAAAGAAAAAAAAAAACTTAAAAATCACTCACCCAAGAAGTCGTTTTGACTATTTGCTGCACTGGTAGGGACTGGTTTTTATCTTTAGGAACATTTTCATGAAACAAGGCTTTATCTCTTCTTACCAAGCATAGTAGATCCAGTTACTTTTGTTCATCCTTACTCTTGGTCTGCTATTTTTGGCCCCAAGAATTATCTTCTCCAGTGATAGGGGTGCTGACCCCAGGATAACTAAAACTTGAGTGGGCAAAAACAGCCAAGTCCATGGGTCCCTTCTCACGAAACGCAAAGCAGCACGAGGACCCAATCTCATGAAGGGTTCTGAGTCACAGATATTCAAAGGATGCTGTGTAGGTGGATGACCTGGTGGCCTAGGATGTGAAATTTACAAGAAAGCAGAGCCTAAATAACATATTTTTTCCTGCTGCTCTGTGATGACTTCCATATGTATGGAAGTGCCTTTGGTGGCACAAAGGTCCTGTATAGTAGGTTTCCTTTTTTTTTTCTTTATATCTTTATTGGAATGTAATTGCTTTACAATGTTGTGTTAGTTTCTGCTGTATAACAAAGTGAATCAGCTATAAGTATACATATATCCCCATATCTCCTTCCTCTTGAGTCTCCCTCTCACCCTCCCTATCCCACCCCTCTAGGTGGTCACAAAGCACTGAGCTTATCTCCCTGTGCTATGTGGCTGCTTCCCACTAGCTATCTGTTTTACATTTGGTAGTGTGTATATGTCCATGCCACTCTCTCACTCCGTCCCTGTTTACCCTTCCCCCTCCCCGTGCCCTCAAGTCCATTCTCTACGTCTGCGTCTTTATTCCTGTAGGAGGTTTCCTTTTAATATACAAAGACCCTGACAGGAAGGCCACTGCTACACTATTTGATGCTTTTGTGTTAATTAGAAGACACCCTTCCTCCACACCCCTCCTCAGGACTTGGCTTGTGAGAAAAGCATGAATTGGATTTCAACCTCCCCACACACACACCCCCTGCCTGGCCTCTCCCATCATTGAATAGTACTTGGGTTTCTTTGTAACACCGGAGCAACATTTATTCTTCCATTCATTCATCACATGTTTCAGGCATGACAATGGGTAAGGCACCTGGGCTCTGTGGAGAATTTAAAGGTGAATAAAACAGTGGGTTTCTTCAGAAAAGGGTCATCCTTCTCAGTAAATGACTGTCATGAGCAATGCTTTTGAGGTGCTAAGAGTTAATCTGCCCAATGCTGGTGAATGTTCTCGTTTCACTGGAGCATAGGAGAGTCATGAGTGATTGAACTTAAAAAAGAGCTTGCATGACTAGTCAATAGAAGACCGTGAATTAAGGCAGTCTTAGAGAGGGGAAATAGTTCACCAACAGTGAGCTTTGAGGATGCAGACTTGGTGATGATCAACAAGATGGACTAGAATGTGACGAGGGTGGAAGGAGGCTAGAGGCAGAGAGGCCAGGTAGCAAGTTGATAGATTATATAACCATATCTCATTTAATCCTCATAGAGCTAGACACACATATCTGTTTAACACCGAAGTATGTGCTCTTACCCATTTTCCCCAACAGTCAATAAAGCTTGGTATTGTATGTGCCTGTAAGGTTAATTCATCAGAGTTGGGTTGCTCAAAACCTGAATGTTCTCAAAAATGTTCTATCTTCAGGACTTGGCCAGCTCCTGGGAGTTGAGCTCTGAACCCTTAGAATACTCTGCCTGGTAAGAGTGTTGTATGCCTGAGACCTTGGGCCAAGCAGTATCAGTTTGGTCAAATAGTTTATGCTAACAATATGATTCATGGTGAATGCCTATTTTTTCCTGGGGATCTGGAGTCTGAACAGCTGAGATAAATCATGCTGGCACTGCATGTCTACATGACTGATCCCCAGTAAAAACCCTGGACACCAAGGCTCAGGTGAGCTCCGCTAGTTCCCTGGTTGCACATCTTGTCACAAATCATTGCTCAGAGAATTAAGCACATCCATGCAACTCCCCTGGGAAAGAAGTTTTGGAAGCTTGCACCTGGTTTCTCCTGGAAATCATGCCCCACGCATCTTTCCCTTTTCTCTCTTTTAATTTCTATCCTTTTACTTCAATAAACCACAGCCATGAGTGTAATAGTTTTCTGAGTCCCATGTATCCTTTTAGCAAGTCATCAAGCCTAAGGGTGGTCTTGAGGACTCACAACACAGCGCAGGACATGAGACAGGCAAGAGTCAAAGATCACCCCAAATTTTCAAGCCCAGGTGACTCAAAAAATAGAGGTTCAAGAACAGCAGTGGGACAGCCAGAAGGAAATGGTGAGCTGAGGGGGAGGGTAAAGGAGGAGGCTGAGAAGGCAAGTGGAGAAAGGAAGGTAAGTTTGGTGCTTGATTTAATAAATTTGACTTCCATATCCAGGTAGGAATGTGCAATAGGCAGTGGGAAATGTACAACCGGAGTCTATGATGGAAGCCCAGGATGGGAATATAGTTAATGACTGAAACCATGAGAGTGAGTGAGAGTCCTGAGGAAAAGGTGAGAGAAAAGGAATGGCAAGGAGTCAAACATAAACTGCGGAGAATATAACTTGGCTGCCTTGGGAGCAAAAAACAATGAGAAGGGGAGGCAACTTTTATCTATTTCCCATTCATCATAAAGGATGGCCTGTTTAATTTTATATAAATTTGTATTAATCCAGTTATACCATAGACTTTACACAAGAAAATAACTGCTAGAGGGGTTTTGTCGATACATAAATAGCACTAAGAAATTAGCAGTATTGATTTTCTCAAGGAATCTTCCTTTCAAGAGCATTTAAAACCCTGCCTCATGAGCAAAGCATCCAGGCATGACTATGGTGCTGTTGATAATTCCAAAGAAACTGGGGCAAAGGGAAGCCCCAGCCATTCATGATACTCTGTCGTGGGTCTGTGCAGCTGCCGCCAGGGCTATTTTTATATGTTTATTTATGTTTTTAACCATTAAAAAATTGGGTCAAAAGAAAGTCAATGATAAAGCCAGTTAAGGACCTGTGAAACAGAGGCTTCTTTTCATTTAACACAGCATTTTCTATTTTTCTGCATTTTCCTCATACAGCAAACAGAGCAAGAGACCAAGAACTTCAGGCCCAACGCCAGCCTTTCCCTTTTTCTTCTGCTCCCTCCAGGTAGGATTTGTTTTCTATTCCACCAATGCTTTGAGGTTTTCCTTTTTCCATGGAAGAATTGATTTGGGATCATTTCAGGGGCATTTCCAATAAGGTTGCTATGGAAATCAGAGTTCCGCCCCAGCCCCATTTCACCTGAAGAGACAGTCCCTCCCACATTTATGGCCCATGTGCTTCTTACCAAGGCATCAGAAAACACTGAACCTGTTAAAATTTTCTTCTTTTTTTTTTTTTAGCTTTACCCTTTTTTGCTAGAGAATGCACATACACGGCTACATTTAGAAGAGAATTACGAATTGGTCCTAGGGCCTCGTATCAGACAATGAGCACTGGGGAAATCTCAGGCAGTTCTATAGCCAGTCTTGCCCTATTACACTGCCCACCATGGAGAAGTCCACCTCATCATCTCAGACTCAAGTTGTTGGGAAAGCCATTGCGCATAACATTCAAACCAGTGTCTCAAAAGCTCCCCCATGTGTGCACATGAAAAATAACTCATCGGAGGAAAAAGTCACTGGAATAAGTGCAAAATTAGAACAGGGACCACTTTTCAGGCCTCAAAAATGTGCCAAGATACAAGAAAACAGCACATCATATAATTATTTATTTACATGGCATGTTTATGATCTAAAAGTATAATTAATTTAAGTGGACTGGTTTTATACAGATTATAGCATCAACAAATGAACCAGATACATAAAAAAATTTTGATTTTTCTATGAGTGGGATGAAAAAAATGTCAAAAAGTGAAAAATAACTGGATACACTCAAAAAGAAAAGCCATCCAAATAAAACATAAGCAACTGATTTATATATTTCAGCCCAAGAAAGGGATTACATGAAAATGTAACAAAATATTTAGCACACTTTCCAGAAAGCATTTGCCTAGTTGAAAGGTTTTCAGATTTCCCCTTTTGCCCATTTACCATTCCCTCATGGAAAAATATACTATAGCTAAGACTGCTGTGTAAATCAGCTACCCCTGCCCCCCAAGCCAAAGGTAGTCTTCCAGAATATTAAAATCAAGGCTGGCAAAGATTTCCTACTCCAATCTCCATCTTGTACAGATGAAGAGAGTGAGTTCAGAGAAATGAGTGGACTTGTCTCAGCCCATAGAACCGACAGAAAAGCTGAGAACAGACACTTAGTCTTTTGTTTTCTAATCCAATCATTATTCCTTTACACCATGCTGCCTCCCGATTTTTAATAATAGTAATGAATAATAAGCAGAAAATATACTAACAAATACTACTTCCAATACTAAAAGGTACTAAGCACCTACTCTGTGCCAGACATGGTTTTAAGTACATTACTTGAATTAACTCACTTGTACTGAGAAGAACACTCTGAGGTTGTATTATCACCTCCATTTTACAGATGAGGAAACTGAGGCACAGAGAAGTAAAGTACCTCCCCAGTAAGTGGTAGAGTCACTCTAATACTTAGCTAGTATAACTCTAGAGATTAAATTCTTAGCCACAGGTAACTAAATAGGATACAAAAAGTAGAATCATTATTCAAAATTCAAAGGGACACCAGCTATAGGGTTAAACCTTGTTTTTTTTAGGCAACATAAAATTGAAACCTGTGATAATTAAAACAGAAGTAGCACCAACTTAAAAGAAAACAATAACAACTGGCTTAGAAGGAAAATTCTTACCCAATTAGCACAACAAACCCGAAGCTTTGTAAGTATCCAATTTCATACAAATCATCTAAATAGAGGGCTGCATCCTTTGGTATGCTAACTGAAATCATGCTTACCTAGAATTAGAAATTATTCTTATCTATCTATTAAGACAATCCCTCTTCTAGGCATTTCTTGTTGAACCTATTTTCCAAGTAATAAAATCAGATTTCTTAAGCAGGGGAGGGGGACCTCTCCTGCTTCTCTAATTGGTCCAAATTAATATCAACTGGTGTCCTAAAGACACCAGTGACCACCCAATGTCCAAATCCAATGGAAACGTGCAGGCTTACCTCACCAAAGCTCTCCATTGTTTTCTCCCTCTCCTGACATCGTCCCTCTCTTAGCTTCTATAACATCACTCTCTTGGCCCTTGCCTGGTCTTTTACTCCTTCTCTTTAGCAGGTCCTCCTCATCAACGTGCTTGGTAAAGCTTGGTACTCCCAGAGCTCTGTCCTTGCTGGGTTTTCCCCACATGCCCTGCCCACACTCACACCACAGCCCCCATTGCCACTTAGAAGCTGATGCCTGGCTTCACTGCTGGGGTCTCAAAACTGCTTCTTTCCTCTAAGCGTCACACTGTCTGTGGCAAAATCTCAAACTCGGCATAATCAAATCCAAATCCCTTCTACTTCACCAAAAATTCTATTCCCGGGCTTCCCTGGTGGCGCAGTGGTTGAGAGTCCGCCTGCCGATGCAGGGGACACGGGTTCG
>NC_041221.1:64125470-64151228 GCF_002837175.3 Physeter macrocephalus
CGGGAGGATCCCACATGCCGCGGAGCGGCTGGGCCCGTGAGCCATGGCCGCTGAGCCTGCGCGTCCGGAGCCTGTGCTCTGCAACGGGAGAGGCCACAACAGTGAGAGGCCTGCGTACCGCAAAAAAAAAAAAAAAAAATTCTATCCCCCATCCTGTAGTCCTTATCTTGCTTCATGGAGTCCCCCAGTCAACAAGCCCAAACCTTGGATCACCTGAGACGCCTTCCCTTCTTCTCAGGATACATCCAGTGAAGCTGTAATTTCTCTGAATTGTACTTTCTAAATTGCTCTCAGACCCTCCCGTCTAACCCCCATGCTGATGAGAGTCCACCTTCATCACCGTATCTCTCCCCATCCCCCAAAACACTATTCAGTTTGGGTTCCACCAGAAGTAGACTCTGAGCTAAGAATTTAAGTGCAAATAGTTGCTAAGAAGAGACCCCAGGAAGCAAACGTAGGGGGCATGGAAGAATGGCAGGGGCGGGAAGGAAGTCAACACTGGTTTGTAAATGACCAGATGACTTCTGTGAGCCGTGGGGTTCCATATCATCATCACGGCAGGGCCTCCGGGAGACCCTAGGACACCCTGCAGGTTTGCCCCACGCAGGAGCCAGGAAGCTGAGACATTTACCCGTCACTGTCTCAGGGCTGCTGTCAAGGGGGTTAACTCTCCCACGCTAGGCCTGCCTCCTTGGAGTCTTGCAAACTTCCAGTCGCTGAGGCTTGTAGCTGCTGGCTTATGTGGGAACAGTGGCTGCCGAGGGAATATGAGAAATCCTTCTGAGGCTCCCAGAGGCTTCAGATAGAATCCAAGTGCCTCTGCACAGCGTACCAGACATTCCACGATCGTCTCCTGCTTTACTCTTTCATCATTTCCCAGGCTTCCTGGACTAACACTCATGTGCTCTAGCCTTACCTACCTATCAGTGGTTCGCGAAACCACAAGGCCATCGCCACGGCTGTGTTTGGACTTGGTAGTCGTTTTCCCAGAATGACCACCTCTACCTCCCAACCCTCTGCCCCTCTGTCTGAAATACCCCCACTTTTTGACGAGATACAGCTTGCAGCCCTCCCCATCTCAACTTCTCAAGCCTTCCCTCAATCCCTGCCCCTAAGTAGAGCACTTGCACCCGTGCCACTGCCCTGCCTTGTCAAACTCTCTCTCTCATCAAACTGCATGGTAGTTACTGGGCCCCATGGTTAGGCCAGCTGGCCAGAGTGTGAACTCCTAACAAGGGAGGACTATGCTTGATTTATCTCTGCTTCTCCAGCACCACGCCCAATGCAAGGAAGAGGAACAACTGGAAAAACACCAAATAATTCCTGAGAGGTCTAGATACCATACAGAATAAATAATGTAAGTCTCCAATTAATATGGCAAACAAAATAGAGCAAAAGGAAAACCTAGGGGGGAAAAATATCAATTCTCCCTTTAGTGCATGCTTTTCTTTAAAAATAAAATTGCCTTTTAGGGATATTTTTCCTTATATATGGGCTATAAATCAATTTGATTGACTCTGCCTCAGCTTCTTTAGCTAAGTGCCTCTTTATTGACACTGATTTCCTTAAAGGGAACCTAATGCTTAAGAGACCCTGACAGGGAGCCCCGGAGAAAAAATCTTCCACATATTCACTCATGGGTATTTTGTGACCACATTTCAAACTCTCACACCCAGGCTCTTTCATGTGCCTGACAGTGAGCAGCCTTCACACTGAGCCCATTTATACCCCTAGAAGGAAGAAACAAAGGTATAATTACTCTCCTAAGACCTGCTTTACAGGCCCCTCAAGGTCACCTGCATCTGTGCCCCAGCTGAGCTGTCCCTGCAGGGGACTTCTGCCAGCTTCAATGCTGATGGGTGGAAAGCCAATGCAGCGTGGGGTAGGGGTCGTCCTGCCCCTCACCTTTCACTGGATTCATCATAAGCAATTTATTGTATGCAAATGTACCCAAACCTGAATAAGGATTAAATTCAGATTCTGGGGTAGGGTTTGTTTTGGCCTTGTTGTGTTTTTTTGTTTGTTTGTTTGTTAGTTTTTGTCTTTTTTTGAGACCGTAGCGGATAAAAAGGAGAAAGAGGTGATAAACTATTTCTAAAGGCCATCTAGTTCAGCCCAAATTGACTCTGCTTACACTGATGTGAAAACTAAACAAATTGCAGGTATCTTTGATCTGGATCCTGTGGCACAGTTTGTGCTGGGCAACTGTTGTTCGAGATTTTGTGATTCATTGATCAATGTCACCATGTCTGATGGAAACTAAATTGCCTTCAATCCACCTGGACACGATTTCAGCTGTTTACTCCCCGGCCCCTCCCTATCCTTATAGTTACACGATAGGAAGGAAAACAACCACAGTGGATCTTCACTGTTGAAGGTTTTAACATCGGGTGTTGCCTTCCATCACCTGTGTTTGGGGTTTTACCCTAACCGATGCTGGGATCCTTTAACCTGAGGTGATAGAAATCTACAAATACAGCAACAATGCAATCTGTTGCAGCAGAAAGCAAAGAAGGAATCTTGGAACACCCTGCTCAGAAGTCAGGTTTGCTGTTTCCGTTTTATTTCATATTTTCAGACTCAATGCAGGCAGCCAAGGAGTTGCTATTCAGAATGTTTTGCTGACCTCACAAGAACCAATGTAAATAGACTTTCTACCCAATGACGCCAATGCTGAAGGCAGTGTCTATGTGTATTTATATTTTATGAGATTTCTGTGTATATTGCTTCCAAGACCTTGTGTTGGTGAGCAGAGTTTTGCTTTGGTGTAAACTGATACCAATCTTTGCAGGCTACAGTTTCTACTAGTTCCTCTCCACCAACTACAAAACGAAGAACAGAGTGAAAAGATAACACTGTACTGAACTCCCCTTTTCATTCCTACACTCCTTGATACTCCTTCCCTGGGGTCCATGTCTCAGAGCTGTTTTATGGGCAAAACCTTGCCCTTAAAGGTTTGGGCTACCCAATCAAGCAATCCCCAATGGATAACAACCACCTGCAATTAACCCAACAGATATTCGTTAAGTACCTCTGAGGGGCAAGTTATCACTTTTCTAAGCATTCACTTCCTTTTTTTTTTAAAATCTCAACATTCCTTCGAAGAAAGAAAGGACAGGATTTGAATCCACATTTTACCATGCAAGAAACTGCAATATCGAGGTTTTGTACTTTATCCACAAACAAGGAGCAAGTCAATGAAAGGGCTGGAATAAAACACAAGTCTAATAACAAAGTCCTGTGTCCTTTCCCTCATCCTTCCCTAAGCTTATACCAAATTCCACTTTATAACAAATGGCGGTGGAGAGACAGTCTCTTCCCAGAGCTTCTCCACCTGGGGTCTATATGCCTGTGGATGAACAAAAGTAGAAGGGCCTGGGACTCCTGAAACTGTACTCAAAAGGTTAATATATGTGCATTTTTCTGAGGAAAGAGTCAATAATTCCAGAATGGTTAAGAATGATTTTAATCATATGCTATGTATTATATATACTTGAAACAGCAAACCAATCACATATGAGAACTGACGTTTCTCCTTCCCATCTCCTAAAAAGTACCTTGTCGCAATTATCCACATACAACAAGCGACCCCAAAAGTTAGTAGCTTAAAAGAACAATAGTCATTTCATTTTCTCACAAATCCACAATCTGGGCAGGGCTCAGCAGGCGCAGCCCTTCTGCTACGTGTAACGTCAGCCAGAGTGACTCGACGGGGACCGGGGGATCTGCTCCAAGGCGGCTCTCCACGTGGCTGGCTGCTGGGTCCTCCCGACATGGGCCTGCGTGGGGGAGGCTTAGGGTCCACACAGCATGGCAACTGTCTCAATAAACCGAAAGTGAAGACTACGATTTCTTCAGGCCTGCACTCAGAATCAGACACAGTGTCTCTCTGCTCCGTTCTATTGGTCGAGCCGTCACAAGAGGATTCCAGGAGCAGAGGCGTAGACCTCACTTCTTGCTGGGAAGAGCATCAGAGAATTGTGAGGCCATGATTTTAAACTGCCACATACCTCTAGGGTCACCTTTTCTCCTCCTGTGTTTCGCTCCATCACGATTCTCTCTCTTTTACAGACCTTTGCTGTGTGAGAAACCAAGCTCTGACATTTCTTTCCGGGGTGAGTCTGTAGCTAACTCAGCCAACTACTGCCAGCTGGCCTGCTTCTCTCGGGTCGCACTGGGCTCCTTCTGAGCTGTAGGTGTTCAGACTTCCTCCCTTCGCTGCGAGGGCCACTTGAGGTACTCTGCATAGCCTGCTCCTATACAGAAATACTACACAATGGCTTTAGGGGGATAGTGGCTCTGGGTTCTGTCTGAAGACCGAGGGATAGAAGGTCCTCTGAGAGACTTATATTAGATACAAGTGATGCCACGAGAGAAGAAGAGACTGACCTTTCCCAGCATCGCTCTGTGAACTGCTGGTTGGGTTGAAAGCATTCCCAATTCGGCCTGTTTCCAGGCACTAACCAACCATAGTTTTCAAATTTTCAAGGAAATGCCAACCGGTATTTACATTATTTGCATTACTTTCCCCCATTCTCTTCATTAATTCAAAAGACTGATCCATAAAATTGGTTATTGGCACTGAAAAATTCTCTAATATCTGCCTCAGGCTGCCTCAGGCAGGCCTTTGTAAACGGTCTGTTTTTGCTCTGCAGCAGAGGTGATAAAAAAAAAGGGCCACCTGCTGAGGAGAAAAGGTCTCAACTCCAGGCCTGAGGAGGCTATAAGCCACTATTCAAATCAACCAGGCACCCCAGAAGTTTTAACTACATTCTCACCAACCCACTCTCTCCGATCCATCAGCATGTCAGGACCCCTCTTGTCCTTAGAGCCTTTGCATCCTCTTTGCTCTGGACTCTCTTGCCCCAGAAAGCCACGTGGCTTGTCTCCTCTTTCCTGACATTAGTCTTCAGGCCTTCATTTGCATATCGCTTCCTCCGTGAACCTGCCCTTGGAAGCCCCATCTAAAATTTACAAACCACTGTACACACACCACTTCCCCTCACCCTCTCTCCTTATCCTGTTCTTATCACTAGTTAGTATATGATGTGTTTTACTTAGTTATTGCCTGTCTCCCCTTCTGCAATGATAGCTTCGCGAAGGCAGGATTTTGTTATGTCCTGTTTATTGCTGGTCCTGGAATAGTACCTGGCGTCAAGTAAGTGTGCGAGACACATTTATTAATAAATAACTGAAGGGACCGGCGATCCAACCTATAGCTGTCCTCACAAGGTGGTAACACAGGGTTCCTAGTTGCACTGCCTGCTTTGAAGGTAGAGCGCTACAGATCAGCATCTAACAGCCACCCCACCTGTGTCAGTTTCCTACTCCTGTTGTAACAGATCACCACAAACTTAGCGGCACAAAGCAACAAAAGTTTATTATCTTACAGTTTTGTAGGTCAGAAGTCCAACATGGGTCTCAATGGGCTAAAATAAGGCATGGCATGGCTCTGTCCCTTTCGGGAGGTCTTAGGGGAAGATGTGTTTCTGTGCCTTTTCCAACTTCTAGAGGTCATCCCCATACCCAGGAAGGCGTGTGGCCCCTTCCTCCATTTTCAAAACTGGCAAAAATGTCACATGCCTCTAGCTATTCTTCCTTAGTCACGCCTTCCTCTGACTCATTTTCCACCTCCCTCTTTAAGGATTATGTTAGCCCCACCGAGATAACCCAAAATAATCTCCCTATTTTAAGGTCATCTGATTAACAACCTTAAATCCATCTGCAATCTTAATTTCCCTTTGTCCAGCAACCTAACATATTCATAGATCCTGGAGATGAGGATGTGGAACTCTTTGATGGCCATTCATTCTTCCCACCACATCATCCTCTAGAATGACCTAAGAAATGATAAGGCCTCTCCCATCACTTTGATAGCTGTGATGTTTCTTATCCAGATACTGAGTCCTTACATTTGGTCCTTTCATAAGTACTTACTGAGGTATAGTACAAACCTCCCCAGACTTAGAGGCAGAAGACATCCACTGGAGACCCTTTCTGAAACTGACCAACTCACTCACAATCACTGAGACTTCATTTTCTCAACAGAAGAATGGAAATAACAAAACCTCCTAACAGGGCTATTATGAAGATTAAATGTGGCCATGTTTATAAAAGCTCTATAAACGTGAAACTCCACACAATGTAAGGGATCATTATTATGACAGAAATCTCTGGCACCAAGGATACCCTGAGTTTGTTCTGACGGTGGTTTTGACAGTTTTGTTCCTTGAAAGAAATGATATGAATTATCACTTGCATACTTTGGACAAATCGGAACTGACATCGACAGTGCTACTCACAGTCCAAGTCCTGCATTACCTTTACCTGGTTTATGGTAACAATACTGTAGAGACAAACCAACTGCGAATACGAATTTGATTTTTCCTATTTGAAGTTTCATGTAGTTTTCCTCAAAAATAACATTGGGAAGCAGATAATCCTCACCTTTATTTGATCTGAGAAGCAATCACTGTAGTTATTTGTATAATGTATTTCCTTCTAGGCTCCTTAGGGGGAAAGAAGAGTGTCACATTCATTTTTGTAACCCTGGCACACAAAGTTTTGCCTGGTAGAGATACCCTTAAGTTAATGAATATTTCTTAAATTAATAAATATGTTAATACATTAAGGATTCATTAGTTAGCTAATTAGAGATGCACCTTAGTAACTTCTCTCTGCTGCTGTTATACAGTTATAATTCCTTTCCATCTTCATTTTCCAGTTTCTCATTAATCCCACCTAGAGCGTCCCAACATCAAGGGGAAATGCCTTTGCCTGGCCTCTGGAAAGTCACTAAAATTCCTTCTTTTTTTTTTTTTTGCGGTACGCGGGCCTCTCACTGCTGTGGCCTCTCCCGTTGCGGGGCACAGGCTCCGGATGCGCAGGCTCAGCGGCCATGGCTCACGGGCCCAGCCGCTCCGCGGCATGTGGGATCTTCCCGGACCGGGGCACGAACCCGCGTCCCCTGCATCGGCAGGCGGACTCCCAACCACTGCGCCACCAGGGAAGCCCCAAAATTCCTTCTTTAAAGCAAGTTCTCTAAATGGGGAGCACCAGCCTCCTACTTGTGCTTCCAACCACCACTCTCATGATCAACTATTTCTTCCTCAATTTCCCCTAAGGAGGATACTACGGGGAAGATTTCGAAGTTCATATTCAAACAAAAGAATTGAAAATCTGCAACATATTTAACTGGGTACTTCCCTAAGGTAGTTGTAATCATTGCTTTTACGGAGCCAGGTGAGGATTTCATAGAGGCTGATAAATGTTCTCAGGGACAAAGATCTGACTCTGAACCTCCTGGCCTCTGGTGGGCCTTGCCCGAAGGAGGGCTCATATCTCAGGGGTCAGGGGATGACACATCATTAGATGTGTTCCCATAAATCAAGGGCTTGTACAAATCCCAGAACCTGCTTTTGTGGGGCTCAAGCTACAACCAGTTTAAAACCTCGCACACACTGGAACAACTTCATAAAAAGACTGTGGAAGCTAGGCCCTTGATGATTCCACACTGCCTGATTTGCCAAGAGCGGAGAAAGTCTTTTCCAAGCTGAGAGTCTTGGAGCATTGCAGATCTGTCCTCAATACTTAGGGGGATCTGTTCCATTTATTCTCCCCTTCAGCTGTAAGATTTAAAAAAAAAAAAAGACCCTATGAATAGCCCACTGCAATTAGAAAGCACTGCTAATTGAATCAAGAAGTTAAAGGTGTAAGACACGTTTGTATTGAATTTCTCTTGAAATACTCTTAGATTTAGAAGATAAAGGGAAAGAGGACTTGACAGTGTGAATTTCTGCTGGCAAAAGAAAATTCCAATTCAACAATTAATTCCACAATAATTATTTTGTCAAACACAGCAAATATATCTGGATTCACCCAAACCTAATACTGTAGGGGTAGCATTTCAAACTATTTCCACTTTAGTCACTCACTAAACATTAGGATGTCCAGGGCAAGTAATAAACTCTTGCAGTAATGAATGGCTAGCCCATTTTTCTTTACCAATTTACCATAGATTCTGGTGGCAAAAAAATGTTTCACAGTAAAATACTGATTTAACTCTATTAGGGAACTAATTCACATGTTTAAAAAGAGAATTCCTTAAATGTTTCCCTGAGAGGGTTATTATCTACAGATTTGCCTAAATTTTCTAAACTCATGTGTGTCTTCAAGTAATATAACCTTTTATTTATTGCAGTTTTAAGAACTAAATTGAATAATCCACAAAAGGTAAGATGTTTCATCATTTAGATTTTTATTCTGTCATCTTTATGTCAATTCAAATCTGTTGGCCTCTAACTTTTCCTTAGAAACTCAAGTAACCACTGACCACAAATGAAGTAAATACTTCCAGTCACTAGTACAAAATTACACATTCCTAACTTGTTTGTCTATTCACAAATGTTTAAGTTCTTTCTTTGGGGATGGAGCAGCAAGAAGGACATGACCTTGGCAGAGCCCATGAATCTCCATGAATATCCACGGATCTGGGGGATTCCACAACCTGCTTTGAGGCAAACATTTTGTTGAAAGCAAAACCAAGGAACTCCTGCCGAGAAATATCAACTCTCTCACATCTTTACCTTCAGGGCAGTTCCAAAACCCAGTGTTGTTTCAAGTTATACTAACGCTCCCCAAATGACCCATGAGAACCCAGACTTTTCTAAAATGGCTCAATCCCAAGACCTTTCCTACCGCTCCATTTCAATGTACTAATGCAGTAGGATTCTCCCAAACCAGATCCTGTTCAAGCAAAGAGGTGATGGTTATGATCACTACCTTAGTTATGAGAATAGCTGTACCCGCAGAAAGCTGACAGCCTCCATCTGCTGAATAACTTGCTGAAAACCAATCAACCTCAGAGAGACGATTATTCTAAGGTACTTTTTAAATGTAAGGTCTTTTTTAATTTCAGGAAACTTGACTTCTATTCTTTAAGACGGTCCATTCCACAACAATGGTTCATAATTAGATCTATTTGTTTTGACAGTCCATAGCTCCTGATAAAAGGCCATCTGCAAAATTTTCAAATTAAAGATTTTTCCTACAAAGAACATTACTATTCACGACGTGAAATATTGAGGCTTGAAAGGGAAGTGTAATCAAAGACCACAACATAAAATTCCATTATCACAGTGTCTGGTTTTGCCTCTGCTTTCTCAATTTAAAGAGGAAGAACGAGAAGTAAATGTAATAAGTAGTGAGGCGTAAAGGATGGGGGAATGGAATTGCTGAGTTAGACTGCAAGCATCTCAAGAGCAAAGAGTGTGCCTTTTCTTTCTTTTTCTTCATGTCTACAAAATATAGTACATGATCCACACTGTGTCCTGTTAATATAAGTTATCAAGATTAAGAAGGAAAAAAAAGCAAACAAATGAAACTCCTTTTCAGAACCCTCCCACCTTCTGCCTCAGCATCCCTCTAACCTACTTGGGTACCTCTTTCACAGGTTGTTTGAGCCCCCTTCCCAATATCATGCTCCCCAGGCTTGCTCATCACCACCTCCAGGACCACCGTCTAGAGTTGTACAGGTAGTTTACTGCACAAAGCTCCCCAGCTGAAGGGGGCAAGTGAAAGCTGAAACCTAGTCCACAGTTACCAAGAGAATCAGCTACTAGTGTCCACCTGGGAAGGCCTCCTATTTGTGGACTGTGTTGCAAATAGGAACGGAGGAAGCTACTCAACATATTGGCTAAATCAAGTCAGGGAAAGTGGTCAGAGTTGCAAGGACAGTAGTAAAAGTGGCTGCCACATTTATTTATGCCACCTGATACTATCTGGACACACCAACCAATTTCCACTGTGGCCTAATCAGTCCATTTCCATTCAGGTGGTGACTTTGGTTGCCACTTCCTGAGTGGCTGGTATTTTTGCCCTTTAGAGCAGGAGGAGTCCAGCTCAGAGAATTAACCCTTGTCTGAGTTCTCAAGAGAATTATTATACCATAGATTAAGCTTCTGAAGGGCACCCTGAAAGCCTACTCCGCATTCAGAAACCCCCTCTACAATGCCCCTCGGGTTAAGTCAACCAAGCTGCCCTTGAGGGGCTTCCCTGGTGGCGCAGTGGTTAAGAAACCGCCTGCCAATGCAGGGGACACGGGTTCGAGCCCTGGTCTGGGAAGATCCCACATGCCGCGGAGCAACTAGGCCCGTGAGCCACAACTACTGAGCCTGCGCGTCTGGAGCCTGTGCTCCGCAACAAGATAGGCCGCAATAGTGAGAAGCCTGTGCACCGCGATGAAGAGCGGCCCCCGCTCGCCGCAACTAGAGAAAGCCCTCACACAGAAACGAAGACCCAACACAGCCAAAAATGAAAATAAATAAATTGATAAAATTAAAAAAAAAAAAAAAAGCTTCCCTTGAACACTTCCCACGAGGGGGCGTTTCTCCAAAAGCAACCCCTTTTCACTTTGAGAGAACCAGCTCCTCCTCTATTCTGTTATATCAGGAATTAGAAAATTTAGCTACCATTTACTGAATGCATATTATGAGCTTTCCATATATGAATTTATTTAATCCCCACACCAACCCTGTGAGGGAGGGATTGTCCCTGCCCTTCTACAGGTGAATGAAGGAACTCCCCCAAGGCCACACTGCCGAACAAGGATTTGCACTCAGGCCTGGCTCCAGCACCCTGTCTGTAATCACTATGCTCTGCTTCTGAGTGTCTAGCCATCTATCTAGCTGCAAATTACAATAAGGTGTATATTTAAAATGGAAATTTTAGGTCCCTGAAATTCCATGATTTGATGGTTTACCCTAATGAGGGAGCAAAAGGCTAAGTTTAAACAATATTTAAACCTTATTTGAATAACTACTTTTCATTTCCTTCCACCTGATCCATTCTAGGCCTATTTCACAGCTGTACGCTCAGAAAGTAGGCTCACACCTCCATTTCTAGGGGTGGGGCTGTGAGATCTCAAGGGATGAGGGTGGGGAGTCAGTGTGACATTCCATCTGGGTATTGCTTACAGAAACTTCAAGAAAGCTACAAAGTAAAATAATTTTAAATGTTATCTCTTTATCTTTTCTTCTCCTATTTGAAATACAGAATTGTAGTAAATGCTTTAAAAGAAAAAAAAAAAAAAGATGTCAGCAAGAAGGAAAATGAAAGGCTCAAAGGAATGCCTTTGATAAAATGAGATGATGGTGTGTAACCAAACTGTAGCCTCCCAGCATCTGAGCTCTTGCCTGTATTTGATGAATCTCCTACCACATAGGTCTTTGTGGGAAACAAAGCCACTTCCATTATAGCAGTCAAAGTAGCCAGATTCTTGCTTTTCCAGCCCCTCGGGTAACCATGGCAGAGATCATGAGCTAGCCATGAGCAATGAGACACCCTGGGGCATCAAATCATGGGCTCAGTGACTCAGCGAACAGGGAGCCTTCCTTCTGGTAACTGAGGGGGCAGCAGTCAGCTGTCAGGCCAGCGGCATCGGCAGCTCCAAGCAGCAGCATCCAAGGCCAACACCAGCAGTGGCCATGCAAGCCACCATGTCATGTTCAGCAGGGGCAGCAGCGATGGCTCACCAGGCTGGTTCTGTGGTGTAACTTTGACTGTGACCTTGGCTTCTTGATGCCCACCCATATTCTAGGTCTCATGCCCGACACTTCACAGTGACTCTACCAGATGCCTGATATTTTTTAGGAAATTCCTTTTAACCTTAAGCCAGCCAGAGTCAGTTTCAACTGCTTGCCTTGAAGATTTCTAAGGGATACATTATGTACAAGGACAGATTTGTGCTAAATCAGAACAACGGCATCAAGCCACATTAGGAGCGGCCACTAAATCCATCTCAGCGTGTGAGCTTTATCCTACCTTTGGACCTGGAAAATCACAAGGATGGCGAGGCTTGAATTTCTTTTTTTTTTTTTTATTACATCATGCAGTGACCACCTCCTCAGAATCTCACTCACTACACAAGAATGAAGAATGGGAAAGGAGAAATAGATGAGAATACGCTTCGAACGTCTTTTATTAGTTTCCCACTATACTTAAATGTAAATTCTTATCAAACCCCAAGCGTATTTAATAACATAGAAATTCCTTGTTGTTAACATCTTTCTGTAAAATATACTAATTTATGGAACTAAAAGTGAGAGTTACATGGTATTGGGGGTAGAGAAGTGAAGACCTGCTTAATGCACAAATTTCTTCATTTCATTGCTCATCATGGCAACATCACAACACAGTACTTGGGACAAAGGCCTTCTAAGCTATTTTAAAATAGAACCAGTCTTCGTAAACAGGAAGACTACTATGGGGTACACAGGGCTTTATTACACAAAAGCCATATTTTAAACAGAGGAAAATCATTTAACAAACCATCATATGTAGTACTGTCAAGAAAAGCAAGGACATGATAAACACAAATTTCCAAAGAGTGGTTCAGAGGAGGAGAATGCAAAAGGGGAAGGGCTTATATTCCATAAGTGAACAGTGGATTCAGAGAGGGTTATTTCATTATTATGCTTTAAACTACATGACACAAACTCTTGAATATATAACATAGTTTATAATGAAAAATCTAAAGACACAAAGGACAAATAATGACAAAACTAAAAAAGACCATGCTTCAAGAACGTCTTCCTTCAGCCTACTTAATTGTTGAAGCCCAGACTGTTGATAATACAGCCCCTGGAGCAAGCACACATTCCTTCCCGTATCTTAAGATGAACGACAGAGTCTACATCCTTTTTCATGGCAATACAACTAGGCAGATAGAGGCCCTGTGCTGATAATCAGTTGCAGGTGAAGGTACCGCTCAGTATTGATCAAGGGCTCTCCGTAGCATCTCCCCCCCCAGCCCTCGTTCCAGGGATCCATATGTTAAACGTGAGCACTGGCTATTTCTTTGTCTTAACAGGCAATTCCCAGGAAACTCCAGCCCTGCAGAGACCCCTCCAGGTTGCCCAGCGTCCATGAATGTGCCTCTTGTTACAGAACATTGAAAAGGTTCCCAGACCATGTTCACAGTGTCTGCCTCAATCAGCAGATACATCTAGCTCGATAAACTGACACACTCTGCTCTCCTCCCAGCCACATCTTAATAAGAAACCCAGAGAACTGGCAGCTTTTTTGTTAACCTTACAAAACACTAGAAATGAATCTCAATAAAACCTAAACATGAGTTCCCAGAGTAGGGGGGAAAGCACAAAACTCTAACTCCTGATCAACCAAGTGTAAAAGAAAAAAAAAAAAAGATCCAGCAAAAAACTTACATTGGAACCCTGACAGCTGGAAAATACAACTACGTAATGACTGCAAATGCTTAGTGGATGCTGATGAGACCACCGGTGGTGACTGTTTCTTTGCACCAGAAATGCCTGGAAATAGCAATAATGTGAGAACAATAATTCCATCCACGATGCCCGTAGGCAAAGAACACTGAACTGTAACGGCAAGTAATATCTGCAGAACATCCTGGAGGCTGTGTGCCATACTTGGAAGAAAAGTATGCATTTGACCATCCAGAGATCTTATGGTCAAATATCAGCTCTACAACTTTCCTCTGAGTCTCAGTTTCTTGCTAGTGTCATGAGGACAATAATCTCTACCACATGGAACTACTATGTGGTTTACATGAGACAACGTACTGAAATGTCCACCATGGGACCTGGCACGTGCAAGGTACTCAATAACCATTGGCTCCACTCCTGTTGCCTGGAACACCTACAGCCACAGAGGGCTGCTTCATTCCTGATTGCTGCGGGCCAAGCCAGCCTCGCCAGGCCTAGAGCTTCCTGGCAGCCCACGGTTGCACCCCCAAATTGACAGTCACACCTTGGAATGGCCTGCGGCAATTTTCCATAAAATACACAAGCTCTCACTGCATAAGCGTACCCAGGGTTGAAGAGCACAGTTAGAACAGTGAACTGGCTTCACTCCAGTCCCACAGGGTTGGTGATCTTTTGTTGATGCTTCACATCTAGTAAAATTTCTATGTGATATTTTATAAATCAGATTGAACTCAGATAAAGTTATAAAGCAGTCTTAAAACTGTCATTGTTAATTCCTCTTCACCTTCATGGTATGTCCCTTGTAACCTCATAATCAGGCACCGCGTGACCATATTTGATAAACGCGCCCTGTTCCCTGTCCTTGCAGAGCTACAATCCCTATGGTGTCACCCGCGAAGGCCCACCAACCCAGACTCTGCCCCATGCCCACAAAAACTTACCAGCGTATTGTCCTGCTTATAGAATTACAAATCAAACCATTTACAGGGGACCTACTCTAATCCTCCATTTAGTTAATAAGAAACCATGGTCCTGAAGCCTACCAGATGCTAGGTAACATCGGAGCCAGGTCTGGAGGCCAGACCCGCTGGCTCCCAGGCCAGAGCTTCTTAGATGGTAGGCTTGGCAGCTGGACCAGAACCAAGGCACACAATAGCTCAGTGTATTCCTGCTCTGAAGTAATAGTTGCTTTTACCAGGGACCTTTAGTTAAATGGGATGAGTGATGCTTAAATTTCAGAACAGCTGCCAGGACCGGTGGGGTAGATATTTGGGGTTGAAAAAGAGGTTTTTGGCCTCCCTCAAATCATTCCACTTCGGTGACCACCTATAGTTCCAGGAAATGTTCTGCAGATGAAGGAAAATGTGGTCTCCATTTCCCATCCATCTATTTATTCAACGAACAGTTGCTGAATGTCTGATACATACATGGTGTATTGCTATAGGGATTGCATGTACAAACACATACATTATGCACACGGTATCCTGCTATAGGGATTGAAAAGATGACTCCTCCTGCCTGCTTTACTCACACTCTGTGTGCCAGGTATTGCACTAAACACTTTATTTGCCTTCTCTGACTCAATCCTCACAATAATCATATGAAATAGATGTTTGTATCCCCCATGTTACAGATGGGGAAACCAAAGCACAGAAGTTAAATGCCGAAGTCCCAAGGTTAGTAAGTAGCAGGCTGGAACTCGAACCCAGCCTGCTCAACTCCAGAGCCTGTGCCTTTGTCCCCTTCCTGGTGCCCTCTCTCCACAGGTGCATGGCTGACCTTGGTTGGGAGAGTATCAGGAAACTCATATAAGAAAAAGCATGTGAAGCAGTGAACACAGCACTTGGCAGATAGTAAATGCTTTATCTTTTTAAAGTTGGACGAGACAAACCATTTTATAAAACTTTTGTTTAGTTTGGAACTCAGTCACACTTCGGTTTGCAATGCCAATATTAATATACAAATGGCAGTGAGTTTTACTGTGACCTGATCATTCTGTTAAAGTTGTCTGCAATTTTCCATGAATGTAAAAAAAAAAAAACCAAAAAAACCCTAGAGATTTTCTGGTTCCTACAGTCTGACCAGCTATATTTTGTGTGCCAACACCCCCAGTCATTCAATGCTCTTTTGTCTCTCTCTATATTTATTTAGGTGGAGACAGGGCCACGCTCATTCCTCATTTAAAGAGTCCACAGGGAGTGGGTGGTGCTCAGTAAAGCCAAGCTGACTCCCTGACTGAGAGCTGTGAGAATGGAGTGTTGAGTAACCATTCTTTTGCTCAGAACAATGGGTTTGTTAACTTGAGCATAATTAAAATGAGAGGACTTCCCCCAGGGTTGCATCACCTCTGCGCAAGTGACAACCAAAACTCTCTGACTCTGATGCCAGGTCACTGAATGCAATTTCAGAGGCACAGAGCTTCTAGAGCAGCACTGTCCAATAGAAACTTCTGTGATGATGGAAATGTTCTTTCTGTGTGTACTCAGCCAAGTACACAGCCACTAGCCAAACATGGCTACTAATCAGTTGGAATGAGGCTGTGTGGCTGCGGAAATGGAGTTTTCATTTTATTTCATTTTAATTAATGTGCATAGCCACATGTAGCTGATGGCTACTATAGGAGATAGCACAGTGCTACAGGAACTGATGGCAGGAAAGCTGGTTTATGGAGGACGGAGCGAGGGCTCAGTAACTTGATGTTTTAGTTTCCTGGCAGATTCTTAACCCCCCAGAAGAATGACCACCAAGAGGGTCTGGGCCATGTTGGAAGGAGACCAGTTTGTCTGTGATGTCCTTCCTCTCTCTAATTCTGGGATTTCTTCAGGTAGGACCTGGACCACCATCAGGAACCAGAGAACAAGAGAAAGCAAAGGGACTTTGGAACCTCTAAGCCATCTTTTTACAGAGGAGGAAGCTGGAAGTCAAAGAGGAAGCCCTCTTCCCTAGGTCATATGATGGCAGAACAATAAAAGTTTCCTGATACACAGTCCATGCTCTTTCAACTAAACTTAGCTGACATCTCAGCTCTTATCCCTAATAAATTGTGGGCAGGTAAGTTTTCGGGGGTTGCAGGGGAACAATGAAAATGTATAAAGGATGCCAAGAGTAGGATGTAAGGACTGGCATCCCCAGCAGAAGTGCCCATCCCATCAAAACTGGGCAACTGCCACTTGCAGCCAATTGTTGCCATGTAAGAATATGTCACCCAATTGTCCAATTTTCCCAAGAGAAGCAAGGAGTAGAGTTTGCAACCTCTGGCTTAACCTGTCTTCTCCTCACCCTCATCTCTAAAACATCCTCACTAGTTAGTGATTATTATTCACAACTTACAGGTCACAGATTATTGAGGTTAAGCATCTTGCTCAAGAAACAAGTAGTAGAATATGAGTTCAACAGCAAATTGGGCTCCAAAGTCTACACACTTCCCACCACATCCCACTCTTCTCTCACAACACCAGCTCCACCCACTGAGGTTCCTTATTCTAACAGACGGGATCGAAGTGGCTCTCCATGCAGTAGATCATCTCGCACTTTTTACTTTCTTTCCTAAATTATAATTTCATTGTTAACAAATGATGAAAATTCCATTACCATAGCTGAGAAAAATAATAAAGCCATTCCTTGCTGAATCAAAATAACAACAAAATAAAATTTAATATCTGTGCCAAAATAACAGGTAAGCTTCTCCCATTCAAATTTACCTCATTCCTGCCGCCCATCAACGGTGGGTCAGAAGTGTCTATGTATCTTCCTTTTAAAATTACCATGTCTAAACATTTCATGCATAGGACTCTTATACGGAAAATTAATTTTTAAACTAAAAGGAAAAAGAAGAGGGACTGGAGACAAAGAAGGTGCTATCCCACACGCCTTCAATTGTTTTCTCCATCTAAAGCCAAAACTCTGGATGTGCTATTTATATCAGTCATAACTCTTCTCTCTTTGAGATGCCACACCTACAGTGATTGATGGGTAAAGTCTAGAGTTTCTAATACTGTCTACCCTGATGGCAAATTGATATATAGTCCCCAGCAAGTTCCATTTGAGTTCATGATTTTCCTGTAAATGTGCCCCAGCACAGCTGCCACATTCCTAAATTCTGGGCAAAATTTATGATGGTGCTTCACTATTCGGTAGTGTAGGAGCTTAGTGTAAAACTCCCAAAATAGTGATAATGTGATTGCAGTTCTTTACTTCATTGCTGGCTGCTTAGAACTCTCAGCTTTATATCATTGCTGTTTGATGAAGATTAATTTCATTTTCTCTCTATCCACTGTGTTAATAAAAATAAGCATTGTTGAGAAAATAGGACCAAGGGGCACAATTAGCTAATACCCATTCCTTCTATCTCTTGTAAATTATGTTGAAATGAATGGCAGTAAAAGTGAGTTCAGAAATTTCAATCTGCTTCCTGGTGGCTGGTTAAAAATGTACTCTAAACTTAGCCTGCTTAGCCCTTCTCACTCTAAGAACCCAGATCCATGGGCTAAATGAGACGCCAGCTGGAACTGGACATAAGGGGGATAAGGAATGAAAAAGGCCAGGGGCAGAGATGTGATGGAAAGAGAGGAGGCCAAGCAGTGTGGGTTTGAGTGGAGAAGGAGAGGAAGCATTTGGGAAGGTTCTGACGAGCGGCTGCTTGGTGGCAAGGGGCTCATATAACACATACGAGTACCTCTACCTGTTTTATCACATCCACCAAAGATCTCAAGCGACTGTCATCCAGCTCTCAGCCCCTGAGCACATTAGAGTTGAGGAAGGAAACTTTTCTCCCGGAAGATCCTGAAAGAGCTCTAACTAAGCCCAAGAAGCCATTAAAGGTCAGAGCACGTGCACAGTAAATGTAACCTGGATCCAGAGCACTTTCATAGGCCCGTCTCCTGATCCCAAGTACAAAATCCTGACCCGCCCCTCCATTTCGTTCTTTTATTCTTCTAGTAGCTTAAAATGTAGTTCCAAAATTCTTAGATACTCTTCCCATCAAGAAGTGAGCTGTATGCCCCCTTCCCTTGAATCTGGGTGGGCTTTGTGACTGCATGACCCAGAGAGGACAGGGAAGTGAGGCGCAGTGGTCTCCGCTGTTGGTCATGACAGGCAATGTGCTTCTGCCTCCGCCGTGGGAACACGTGTGCATGAGGCCCTGGGCTCCAGGGACAGCGTCTGACAGCCCTGCTACCACCAGGCTGTGAGAAAGCCAAGCTACACAGAGAGGTCCCATGGGGCCATTCTGGTCACCAGACATACGAGTGAAAAGTCTCCCAGGCCCAGCACTTAGTCTTCCTGGCCCTTCAAGTCTTCACGGCCAGAGCAGAGCCAACCCAGCCCCGCTGGGCCCTGACTTCTGGCCCTTAGCCTCCTGATGAGTGTAAGAAAATGGTTGTTTTCAGCAGCTAAGTTTTGAGGTAATTTGTAACACAGCAGTCATCTCTGGAACAATCATTCTGCCCCATTCCCACCTCTGATCTTTCTCTGCGGAGGCTTACATCTTTAAATCCTTAAATGAGTCATTTCTATTTGTTTGTACCCCAAAGCTCTTTGTTCAAGTGAACATTTCTGCCTAAGAAATTGGTGGCTGACATGGGACTTCCCTGGTGGCGCAGTGGATAAGACTCCACGCTCCCAATGCAGGGGGCCCGGGTTCGATCCCTGGTCAGGGAACTAGATCCCACACGCATGCCGTAACTAAGAGTTTGTGTGCCACAGCTAAGGAGCCCACGTGCCGCAACTAAGGAGTCCGGGAGCCACAACTAAGGAGCCCACCTGCCGCAACTAAGACCTGGTGCAATCAAATAAATAAATAAATAAACATTTAAAAAACACAAAAAAGAAATCAATGGCTGACAGAAGCTCTAGGGCTCCTTAGCTCACAATTTGACAATCACCCTTCATCCAGAAAATAAATATGTGGCTTTCCTTCAATCAATCAAATAATTTCTGGAATACTGCCTTCTCTTGAAAGCCTTCCCAGCTTAATCACACAGAAGTTGATGGCCTGTAATTTCCTCCCTCACCCGTCTCCCAGCACCACCACACATAACCACCGGCATGCATGAACTGAACAACTAAACATCATAAAAGATGTAAAAGAAATATGTCATGATATCCCCCTTCAAAGGACTTCTAATCTTGTTTGGAAGGCAGTGCTAGCCACCCTGCCCCCACCATCAGCCTTATAAAACAAAATAATAAAGATAGAGGGACCCACTCTCACAATCACATTATACATAATAAGAATATAGAAAATCCTATTTCTGTGCTTACAAGGCATGCTTCTTCCGTGCACATCCATGTCACCAGTGTTAACAATAAGAATGATTCCTTATGTCTGAAACAAGTTACTATTCAATCACCTATTCACACATTCAATAACCATTTACTGCTTCCTTATATCTGAAACAAGTTACTATTCAATCACCTATTCACACATTCAATAACCATTTACTGCTCTCTTTGTATGTGCCAGGCCTTCTGCTAAGCTCTGGGTATAACCCAGAGAGTAAGACAGACACGGTCCATGTCTTTTCGAAGCTTACATTCTAGTGAGGAAGACAGATAACAAATGTGTAAACATTTTAAAAGTATGACTTACACAGGAAAAGAAATAAGGAGGACGATGCAATGGACACTAAGTAGAAGTAGGATGGCCACTTTGCTGAGGGTGGCCACAGAAGACCCAGGAAAATAAACGAATGGGTGGCATTTGAGGTAGATCCTAAAGATAAGAAGACGCTGGGAAAATCTACTGAAACAGAGTTTTGGGTGAGGGAACAGCACTTACAAAAGCCCCAAGACGAAAAAAAAATCACTGCATGTTCCAAGAAGAGAAAGGCCTATGTGTCCAGAGAGATGGAGGAGAAAGGAGGAGTTAAGAGCCATGAGAGGGGGAGCTTGTATGTGTCATGATGCCAAGCATGTGGTCTCTGAAACTATAAGCCATCCAAGGGTAAAAGCAATCTAAATAGCAACTATACCGTGCTAATAGTTACTTAATCATCATTGTCATCAGAGTAAAGTTTATATTGATTACGTGCTTACTTTGGATTGATATTTTGGAAAACATTGCTGTGCTCTTTCCTTGCCTTTCAAGTAAAAAACGTCCTTAGGACAGAAAGAAGGAGAATCTGGCACTCAAAATAGACCTTATGCAAGGCTTACTAATATATAGTCTTGAGAAAGAAATTTTAAATGCCTGTATCACCTTTCACATATCAGAAGGACTTGAAGAATTCTCCCACAGTGAAGTAAAGATGTGACATAGAAGAGTGTGGAGAAACCTCACCCTCATCCTCATCCCAGGGGCTGTGAGAGGAGGAGAAGCAGGGGAAAGAGCAAAGTGGCTGGAGTGTGTCTTAAGGAGTGTTACATAGATCTGGGAAAGCCAGAGGAATGAGGGTTCTAACCCTGTTCCTGTCCAGGGCTATAGAAAGACATGACCTCTCAGGTTGCCCCATTCCAAAGTCCATGTGGAGGCACTTAGGCAGAGAGACAGCATGGAGTGTAGCTTTTCTGAGCACCGCCTTGGTTGCCTGTGGGAACCATTGTGGTAGGGCTGGGATCCAGGGGTTCACAGCTCCCTAAGGGGGGAAATTAGAAAGTAGCTGGGCTTAGAGCCAGTATGCCAGCCTGGAGAGGAAAGAGATGGTGCCCTAGCAAAGGCTGGGTGTGGACAGTCCATTCAGGGGCATCCAGCCTCTGTTCCTGAAGGGGGACAGGGATTCAGAGGGCCTGTGATACCACTGAGAATGAGATGATACCCAGCAATCCAGCGAGACTGCCAGACCCTAATCAATCCCGAAGACACCAGAGTCCTTGTTACACCAGCTCAGATCTCAGCCAAGAACGCCAGTGGACCACGCAGCAAATGGGAGGATGAGTGGTCAATGAACCCCAGGCCTAGGGCTGTGGACTCCTCCCTCCCACCAAGACTGCCTCAGCCCCTCCCCTCTCCCACATACTGGCATCTCATCTTGGAGAGGAGCCCAGAAAAGCCTGGAACACTGAGAGATCTGGAAGTCTGAGCACTTCTTCCTAGAAATAGAGCTTTATCTAAAATCAATACAGCAGACCACAATTTAAAACAATTTGGACATTCAATTAATTTTCCTTCTAATCAGCAAGAGTTTGTTGAGGAGGAAGATCACATTAGTGAAAATCAAAATTAAGGAGCTACATGTTCTCTGCCCATCCAGATGTGGTGGGAGAGCAATTTGTGACCCATTACAAGTGCTTTACACATATCATCTCATGCAATCCTCAGAACAACAATAAGAAGCCATCGCTCTGAATCTCCTCCCCATCTTACAAGGAGGAAAGTGTCAGGTTCAACAAACTGATGAAGCTGACACAACCCCTGAGTGTCAGAACCACCAAAGGTTTGAGTGCTTGACCGATGCAGGGTTTGCCTCATCACTCTTGGTCCAGAATTCCTGTTAATGAGATGGCAGTGAGCATCACAAGTGTATATTTAATTTAAAATCACAAGGCACTTACCATGGGGAAGGCACTGTTCTTACTGCTTTGCAAATATGGACTCATTTAATCTTCTCGCCAATCACATGAAGTAGTTAGTGTTATCACTCCCATTTTACATATAACACTGAGCTCAGAAAGTGGAATAATTTGCCTCAGGTCACTTTTGCAGCTAATAAATGGAGGAATTGATACTTGAACCCAGACCACAGAGAATGAGAAATGAGCTATTAACTGCTGCACTGGTCAAAGAATCAAAAAACTTTTCAAATTCTAACTTTTTCAAGTTACAATGATTCTAGGTTGTAATAAAACTTACAATGGTTTAATCTTCATGGCTAATAAGAAGTTATATATTATCCCAGGGATGCAAGGATTTTTCAATATCCGCAATCGATGTAATACACCACAATAACAAATTGAAGAATAAAAACCGTATGATCATCTTAATAGATGCAGAAAAAGCTTTTGATAAAATTTAACATCCACATATGATAAAAAAAAGTCTCCAGAAAGTAGGCACAGAGGGAACATACCTCAACATAATAAAGGCCATATATGACAAACCCACAGCTAACATCATACTCAATGGTGAAAAGCTGAAAGCCTTTCCTCTAAGTTCAGGAATAAGACAAGGATACCCACTCTCACTACTTTTATTCAACATAGTTTTGGAAGTCCTAGTCATAGCAGTCAGGCAAGAAAAGGAAATAAAAGAAATCCAAATTGGAAAGGAAAAAGTAAAACTGTCACTATTTTCAGATGACATAATACTATACATAGAAAATCCTAAAGATGCCACCAGAAAATTACTAGAGCTCATCAATGAACTTGGTAAAGGTGTAAGATACAAAATTAATATACAGTAATCTGTTGCATTTCTATACACTATCAATGAACTATCAGTGAACTATCAGCAAGAGAAATTAAGGAAACAATCCCATTTACCATCACCTGCCTAAGGAGGCAGAATACCTCTGCTCCAAAAACTATAAGACACAGATGAGAGGAAATTGAAGATGACTCAAACAAATGGAAACAAATGGATATACCATGTTCTTGGATTGGAAGAATCAATAATGTTAAAATGACCATACTAGCCAAGGCAATCTACACATTCAATGCAATCCCTATCAAAATACCAATGGCATTTTTCACAGAACTAGGACAAAATTTTTTTAATTTGTATAGAAACAACAAGACCCCGAATAGCCAAAACCATCTTGAGAAAGAAGAACAGAGCTGAAGAAATCATGCTCCCTACTTCAGACTATACTACAAAGCTACAGTCATCAAAACAGCATGGTATTGGCACAAAAACAGAAATATAGATCAATGGAACAGGATAGAAAGCCCAGAAATAAACCCATGAACTTATGGTCAATTAATCTACAACAAAGGAGGCAAGAATAAACAACGGAGAAAAGACAGTCTCTTCAGTAAGTGGTGCTGGGAAAACTGGACAGCTATATGTAAAGGAATGAAATTAGAACACTCTTGAATAACATATACAAAAATAAACTCAAAATGGATTAAAGGCCTAAATGTGAAAAAAGAAAAAAAAGACCTAAATGTGAGACCGGATACTATAAAACTCCTACAGGAAAACATCAGCAGAACACTAACATAAATCGCAGCAATATCTTTTTGGATCCATCTCCTAAAGTAAAGGAAATAAAAGAAAAAATAAACAAGTGGGACCTAATTAAACTTAAAAGCTTTTGCACAGCAAAGGAAACCATCAACAAAATGAAAAGACACCCTATGGAATAGGAGAATATATTTGCAAATAATATGACTGATAAGGGATTAATATCCAACATATATAAACAGCTTGTATGACTCAACATCAAAAAAAAAAAAATCCCAAACAACCCAATTTAAAAATGGCCAGAAGACCTGAATAGACATTTTTCCAAAGAGGAAATGCAGATGGCCAACAGACACATGAAAAGATGCTCAACGCTGCTAATCATCAGGGAAATGCAAATCAAAACCACAATAAGATATCATCTCATTAGAGATGGCTATTATCAAAAAGTCTGCAAATTACAAATGTTGGTGAGGATGTGGAGAAAAGGGAGCCCTCCTCCACTGTTGCTGGAAATGTAAGTTGGTGTAGCCACTGTGGAAAACGGTATGAAGTTTTCTGAAAAAAACTAAAAATAGAACTACCATATAACCCAGGAATTCTACTCCTGGGTATATATCTGAAAATAACAAAAACCCTAATTTTAAAAGATACATGCACCCCAATGTTCACAGCAGCATTATTTACAATTGCCAAGATATGGAAGCAACCAAAGTGTCCATCAACAGATGAATGGATAAAGAAGATGGGATATATTTATACAATGCAATACTACCCATTTATAAAAAAGAAAGAAATTTTGTCATTTGCAGTAACCTGAATGGACTTGGAGGGCATTATGCTAAATGAAATAAATCAGACTAAGAAAAACAAATACTGCATGATATCACTTATATCTTGATTCTAAAAAATACAACAAACTAGTGAATATAACAAAAAAAGAAATAGATTCACACATATAGAGAACAAACTAGTGGTTACCAGGTTGTGGGGTGGTGGAATATAGGGTTGGAGAAATGGGAGGTACAAACTATTGGGTGTAAGATAGGCTCAAGGATGTATTGTACAACACGGGGAATATAGCAAATATTTTGTAGTAACGGTAAATGGAAAGTAACCTTTAAAATTGTATAAAAAATAAATAAAAGTAATATAATTTCCAGAAGTGTTCATTTTCCATTCACTGTGAAAAATCTATCTGAAGATAGTTACAACTGGTAGCCAGATGTAAGTAAGTTATGGCATTTAAAGGAAAGATGGACTAAAAGACTAGCTTAAGTAGAAAGAAAGTTCTTTAAGGACTAGAACTATCCTGGACTCTTAAGTACACTATTACCAGAGCTGTAGGAGATAACAGAAGAAAGTCAATCACAAGAGCAAGCACCACATAAGTGTTAGCTAATTTCATTATCATCAACATTAGCATCATTATTGCAGTTATAATATAAAACCAACACATCACAACATAGGAAAGTGACAGTTATGTAAAGGGAATTTTCTCAATGGATTCATTCATTTCATACCAAAAGCAAGGAATTTCAAATTTTAACATATTTCTGAACATTTTAGTCCAGTCCAAACCATTTAGTTCTGAAAGAGTAAAATGATGGAGGTTGCTGGATGTGTGTAACACTGTCCGTGTTCAATGTGTGCCTAAAGACTCCACAAGGCAAATCACATTATTAGAAATAACTCGCTTACTTAGTGAAACAGTAACTATTAGAGTAACTATTTCTTTTTAGCTGAGTATTTTTATTCCAGTGAAGGAGCTGGGATAAACGCTGGCTGGCTTGCTTTTGTTTCCTTGCTTTTGTCTTCCTTGAGGTCTTCACCATGCCTGGCTAGATCCACCTGCACAATGAGTAAGATGCCAATACGTCTGCAATTAGGTATGTCTTCCAATAACACTGGGAAGGTGGTATCTCTGTTATTTCCACCTTACGAGTAGAGCAATGAGGACACGAAGAAATGAGGGGGAAATGCAGGCACAGAAGACTCACCGCAATCAATTTTGTTGCTCCCAATTACCCCAAAATGCATCTCTTTTATAAATAGACCTATTTGTACACCACACAAAAGTATAGTCCAGAAGAAATGGAAAATCAGTCAACACCTTTTTTTTTAATTTTTTGATTTAAATTTTTTTTTTATACAGCAGGTTCTTATTAGTCATCAATTTTGGACACATCAGTGAATACATGTCAATCCAAATTGCCCAATTCATCACAGCACCAGCCTCACCCCACCCCCCGTGGCTTTCCCTGCTTGGTGTCCATACATTTGTTCTCTACATCAGTGTCTCAATTTCTGCCCTGCAAACCGGTTCATCTGTACCATTTTTCTAGGTTCCATATATATGCGTTAATATACGATACTTGTTTTTCTCTTTCTGACTTACTTCACTCTGTATGACAGACTCTAGATCCATCCACGTCTCAACAAATGACCCAATTTCGT
>NC_041221.1:64151297-64151721 GCF_002837175.3 Physeter macrocephalus
CTTCCATGACCTGGCAATTGTAAATAGTGCTGCAATGAACATTGGGGTGCATGTGTCTTTTTGAATTATGGTTTTCTCTGGGTATATGCCCAGTACTGGCATTGCTGGAACATATAGTAATTCTATTTTTAGTTTTTTAAGGAACATCCATACTATTCTCCATAGTGGCTATACCAATTTATGTTCCCACCAACAGTGCAGGAGGGTTCCCTTTTCTCCACAACCTCTCCAGCATTTGTTGTTTGCAGATTTTCTGATGATGCCCATTCTAACTGGTGTGAGGTGATACCTCATTGTAGTTTGGATTTGCATTTCTCTAATAATTAACGATGTTGAGCAGCTTTTTCATATGCTTCTTGGCCATCTGTATGCCTTCTTTGGAGAAATGTCTATTTAGGTCTTCTGCCCATTTTTGGATTGTGTT
>NC_041221.1:64151918-64152360 GCF_002837175.3 Physeter macrocephalus
GTGTTCTAATTTCATTCTTTTACATGTAGCTGTCCAGTTTTCCCAGCACCACTTATTGAAGAGACTGTCTTTTCTCCATTGTATATCCTTGCCTTCTTTGTCATAGATTAGTTCACCATAGGTGTGTGGCTTTATCTCTGGGCTTTCTATCTTGTTCCATTCATCTATGTTTCTGTTTTTGTGCCAGTACCATATTGTCTTGATTACTGTAGCTTTGTAGTATAGTCTCAAGTCAGGGAGCCTGATTGCTCCAGCTCCATTTTTTTCCCTCAAGACTGCTTCGGCTATTTGGGGTCTTTTGTGTCTCCATACAAATTTTAAGATTTTTTGTTCTAGTTCCATAAATAATGCTATTGGTAATTTGATAGGGATTGCACTGAATCTGTAGATTGCTTTGGGTAGTATAGTCATTTTCACAATATTGATTCTTCCAATCCGAGAA
>NC_041221.1:64152842-64153526 GCF_002837175.3 Physeter macrocephalus
AGTGGACATCCTTGTCTTGTTCCTGATCTTAGAGGAAATGCTTTCAGTTTTTCACCATTGAGAATGATGTTTGATGTGGGTTTGTCATATATGGCCTTTATTTTGTTGATGTAGGTTCTCTCTATGCCCACTTTCTGGAAAGTTTTGATCATAAATGGGTGCTGAATTTTGTCAAAAGCTTTTTCTGCATCTATTGAGAGGATCATATGGTTTTTATTCTTCAGTTTGTTAATATGGTGTATCACATTGATTAATTTGCCTATATTGAATAATCATTGCATCCCTGGGATAAATCCCACTTGATCATGGTGTATGATCCTTTTCATGTGTTGTTGGATTCTGTTTGCTAGTATTTTGTTGAGGATTTTTGCACCTATATTCATCAGTGATACTTGTCTGTAATTTTCTTTTTTTCTAGTATCTTTGTCTGGTTTTGGTATCAGGGTGATGGTGGCGTCAGAGAATGCGTTTGGGAGTGTTCCTTCCTCTGCAATTTTTTGGAAGAGTTTGAGAAGGATACGTGTTAGCTCTTCTCTAAATCTTTGATACAATTCACCTGTGAAGCCATGGGGTCCTGGACTTTTGTTTGTTGGAAGATTTTTAATCACAGTTTCAATTTCATTACTTGTGATTGGTCTGTTCATATTTTCTCTTTCTTCCTGGTTCAGTCTTGGAAGGTTATAC
>NC_041221.1:64153660-64154689 GCF_002837175.3 Physeter macrocephalus
TCTGATCTTTATGATTTCTTTCCTTCTGCTAAATTTGGCTTTTGTTTGTTCTTCTTTCTTTAGTTCCTTTAGGTGTAAGGTTAGATTGTTTATTTGAGATTTTTCTTTTTTCTTGAGGTAGGCTTGTATAGCTATAAACTTCCCTCTTAGAACTGCTTTTGCTGCATCCCATACGTTTTGGATCATCGTGTTTTCATTGTCATTTATCTCTAGGTATTTTTTTATTTCCTCTTTGATTTCTTCAGTGATCTCTTGGTTATTTAGTAATGTATTGTTTAGCCTCCATGTGTTTGTGTTTTTTGTTTTTCTCCCTGTAATTGATTTCTAATATCATAGCATTGTGATCAGAAAAGATGCTTGATATGATTTCAATTTTCTTAAATTTACTGCGACTTGATTTGTGACCCAAGATATGATCTATCCTGGAGAATGTTCCGTGCCCCCTTGGGAGGAAAGTGTAATCTGCTGTTTTTGGATGGAATGTCCTATAAATATCAATTAAATCTATCTGGTCTATTGTGTCATGTAACCCCCACTATTATTGGTTTACTGTTGATTTCCTCTTTTAGAGCTGTTAGCAGTTGCCTTATATATTGATGTGTTCCTATGTTGGGTGCATATATATTTATAATTGTTATATCTTTTTCTTGGATTGATCCCCTGATCATTGTGTAGTGTCCTTCCTTGTCTCTTGTAACATTCTTTATTTTAAAGTTTATTTTATCTGATATGAGCATTGCTACTCCAGCTTTCTTTTGATTTCCATTTGCATGGAATATCTTTTTCCATCCCCTCACTTTCAGTCTGAATGTGTCCCTAGGTCTGAAGTGGGTCTCTTGCAGACAGCATATATATGGTTCTTGGCTTTGTATCCATTCACCAAGAGTGTGTCTTTTGGTTCGAGAATTTAATCCATTCACGTTTAAGGTAATTACCGATATGTATGTTCCTATGACCATTTTCTTAATTGTTTTGGGTTTGTTTTTGTAGGTCCTTTTCTTCTCTTGTGTTTCCCACTTAGAGAAGTTC
>NC_041221.1:64154779-64174652 GCF_002837175.3 Physeter macrocephalus
AATCTGAATGAGATCCTTGCTGGGTAGAGTAATCTTGGTTGTAGGTTCTTCCCTTTCATCACTTTAAGTATATCATGCCACTCCCTTCTGGCTTGTAGAGTTTCTGCTGAGAAATCAGCTGTTAACCTTATGGGAGTTCCCTTGTATGTTATTTGTCATTTTTCCCTTGCTGCTTTCAATAATTTTTCTTTGTCTTTAGTTTTTGCCAATTTGATTACTATGTGTCTTGGCGTGTTTCTCCTTGGGTTTATCCTGTATGGGACTCGCTTCACTTTCTGGACTTGGGTGGCTATTTCCTTTCCCATGTTAGGGAAGTTTTCGACTATAATCTCTTCCAATATTTTCTTGGGTCCTTTCTCTCTCTCTTCTCCTTCTGGGACCCCTATAATGTGAATGCTGCTGCGTTTAATGTTGTCCCAGAGGTCTCTTAGGCTGTCTTCATTTCTTTTCATTCTTTTTTCTTTATTCTGTTCCGTAACAGTGAATTCCACCATTTTGTCTTCCAGGTCTCTTATCCGTTCTTCTGCCTCAGTTATTCCACTCTTGCTTCCTTCTAGTGTAGTTTTCATTTCAGTTATTGTATTGTTCATCTCTGCTTGTTTGTTCTTTAATTCTTCTAGGTCTTTGTTAAACATTTCTTGCATCTTCTTGATCTTTACCTCCATTCTTATTCCGAGGTCCTGGATCATCTTCACTATCATTATTCTGAATTCTTTTTCTGAAAGGTTGCCTATCTCACTTCATTTAGTTGTTTTCCTGGGGTTTTATCTTGTTCCTTCATCTGGTACATAGCCCTCTGCCTTTTCATCTTGTCTATCTTTCTGTGAATGTGGTTTTTGTTCCATAGGCTGCAGGATTGTAGTTCTTCTTGTTTCTGCCGTCTGCCTTCTCAGTCACCACCTTTCTGGAGAGCCTCACTGCATCTGGCTACATTTGGGTGGTCTCAAGTATTTTCATGTAGTGCCTGTGTTTCACCTCATCTCATTTTTTCTTTTTTCTGCATTTCTGGATCACTATCTAGGATGATGAGTGATCTGTATTATTTTCAGGAAGACAGAAATGGTTCCCAAATCATCCTGACTATTTCATGCCCAGTTCAAACCCTACATGTTTTATATACTGTCATAGATACTTTTAGCAAAAGAAGTCTGTCACCCACAATTCTGTTACTGGTCTTAGCAAAGTACAATAGCCATTATATCTCCAGTGATGACTGTGAGGTACTCCAAGATCTTAAGGTACACACTGAATCATTTTTTTAAAAACTGTTTTTATGTTAAGTTCATGTTAATTACCCTGGTTATCTACAAATAGGTAATCTAGTCTATAATAATAACAGATAGCTATACCTGTATATTTATCTATTTGCCAAAGGCTATAGCATTGTTTCATATAAACCTTACAAAAACTACATGAGACAGGTTTTATCAAATATTTTTTATAGCTGAAGAAACTGAGGCAGGGCTGCAGGTGGAGTTGCTTGCTTAAGCCTATGCAGCTATTAAGTCATGATACCAGGATTAAAGCCCACTTCACTGTGATTCTGAAACCATGTTTTTAACCACAACATTATGAAGCTTCAAGTATGGAATGCATGTGTAATTCATCAACCCAATTTATTTAATAAAAGCAAGCAGTGTCTTTCCCTTGCCAGTTGAGCTTACAAACACATAATTTTCATGTTATCACCAGCTTCATTTACTCATGGACATTCTTCCCAGACTACATTCCCAATGACTGGTATAGACTTGTTTTTTTACATCACTGATTCAAAACCCTCAGGATTTTTGGAGAGCAATATACTATAATATTATTTCATCAGACCCACAGGCAGAAAAAGTTTGAACATGAGGTCTACTTTCATTTAAATCAATCTTCTTTCCGATCTTGAAAGGAAAGCATATTTTGCATTCATATTGCTCTGTGTTTTATATTGGTCCCATAGATATTAGTACATAATGGGCTTCCAGAGACTTTCATTTTTTGAAGATGAAAGTAATTGCATGAGAAAAAGGAAGGAAGAAAGGACTTAGGAGATAGGAAGGCTACACAGAATCAGGCACACAGTGGTACATTTTTACTAAAAAGGACACAATGTGCACTTTATACTACGCATGAAGCCTAATCATTTCTCTCACGTGCATAAAATCAGATTCCAAAGAAATCAAAGTAATAGCCTATTCTCATAAACTCAGAAAGCCAAAAATATAAGAGGATTTCAGGGTGGTTTATTTTAATTAAAAAATAATTACTTGGAGAAAACAGCTGAGGAACTTCAATTTGGTACAAGTATCATGAGGTCTTATGTTGGATTGTCTCAGCCTTGCGTTAAATCCCACAGTAACAAATGATCCTAATATAACTACCCTTCAGAAAAATGAAACACAACCATCTAGTTGTAGGCATCTCCTAACTCATAGGGAAATTCTAGATTTTTCCAGCTGCTTTACTGGAGTTAGAGTTGACTTTTTCAATCTTGTTTTACACAGCTCTAGAGAAAAAGGGAACCATGATCTATGTTTTACAATTTACTTAACTAATTTCATGTACTTATGTTTTTTCTACCAAGCTTCTTGACAGTTATAATTTCTCCCCTTTGGAAATTAAGGAGAAGGGATCATAGTTCACAGCACATGCCATGCTGACAGTCCTTGTCTACCACATGTGCTAGGACCCACTTTAAGACTAATCTTGGGACCTCCTTTGTGGCACAGTGGTTAAGAATCAGCCTGCCAATGCAGGTGACATGGGTTCGAGCCCTGGTCCAGGAAGATCCCATGTGCTGCAGAGCAGCTAAGCCTGTACACCACAACTACTGAGCTCTAGAGCCCGCGAGCCACAACCACTGAGCCCAAGTGCCACAACTACTGAAGCCTGGGCACCTAGAGCCCGTGCTCCGCAACAAAGGAAGCCACTGCAATGAGAAGCCTGCGCACCACAATGAAGAGTAGTCCCCGCTCACCACAACTAGAGAAAGCCCGTGTGCAGCAACGAAGACCCAACACAGCCAAAAATAAATTAATCTCCTCAAAGAAACATTCTAAACCAAAACTTCTGTATACTGAGCAGTCCCCAGCTTTCCACGCCATATCAATTATGTGTCACTTACGGCATTTTGTCTATCAGTTGCTTTTATATTCTTTAAGTAGTTCTTGTATGTCAATCTGTCTCCAGAGATAAAGAATGGAAATAATAGTCATAAAAATGAAATCTGATTTCACTGAGTATTTTTATGGGTCCAAATTTACACACTATTGAGATATACATTGCCCCTCCAGAAATAAAGCCACTTTATTTAAAAAAAATATATATATAGGGGCTTCCCTGGTGGTGCAGTGGTTGAGAGTCCGCCTGCTGATGCAGGGGACACGGGTTCGTGCCCCGGTCTGGGAAGATCCCACATGACGCAGAGCGGCTAGGCCCGTGAGCCATGGCCGATGAGCCTGTGCATCGGAGCCTGTGCTTCGCAACGGGAGAGGCCACAACAGTGAGAGGCCCGCGTACCGCCAATATATATATATATATATATATATATATATATATATATACACACACAATACAGGCAACTATAACCTGGGTCTATTACAAAAATTCTCCCTGGAATACTCAGGGATATATTTAAGTTAAAGATCAGTGAAGGGTTTGCTTTAGAGAGAAAGAAAAAAAATCTGGAACCTGTTTATGTTGGTACCAACAAGACCGTGAAGCAGTCTACTAGTCATTCAACACTCTGGGAAGCTCATGTAAATCAATCCTAACAATTTTTTGAATGCTCTGTTTTAAGTGTTATAAATACTGACAGTTATGAATAACCAAGAAACAAAGTGAGTGCCTCTTATGAGAACATAGTTTCATTCTAATTACATTAAATCCAGGTAGGGAGTCATCCCATGTGACAGCCTGCACTCACCTGCCTGAGATCATATCCCCAAACCAAGATGCACCCACCCACGCAAGTCCAAATCTAAGGTGCCTGTGTGTCTCTGGCACACATGTTTCAAAATTCCTCCTTGGTTAAGAAGCAAGAAGAGAGGAAAGGGAGTTTAGGTCTTAGAATAGTCACTTGGTTTCTGGTAGACACACATCAAGCCAGCTGGCAGTACGAGGTCTCATGCAAGGAATGACTAAGTGATTGTGCTCAATCTGGATGAGGCAAATGGACTAAACATAAGACAAGACTCTGGAGCCCTAGAAGATGGTGAAGAGCTATATACAAAGAGCTGGATATCTGAATGACTTCGTGGAGCACACCGAGCCCCCTCCCCCAACCCACATTGCACTGTGATGTGAGCAAGAAATAAGTGTGTGTGTTAAGCCATTGAAATTTTGGTTTTAGTTTGTTACAGTCTTTGTGCTATCTTGATTAACCATACTGTGTGTCTCCATCTACAAATGGCCAATATGGGTATCAATTAATCAAATATCCAAGTTACTTGAAGTAGAAGGTGTCCAGACTTTTTTTTTTAACTGCCAGAACATGAAGCGGCCATGGTATAGCCACAGCGGTGTTCAGCAGCTGGATTTTTAAAAATGATTGACAACCATTGAAAAGACCACAAAAAGCAAATGTGCCCAGAGAAACAATCTTTCTGAGTTCTGAGGAGAATTCTCCCCACAGATTATGCTCATTTAATGTGTGCAATAAGTACAGTTATTACACAGATGACAGAACTGAAGCTTAGTGCACCTCATCCAAGATTGTCCAGACTACGTCTGTCTGCTTAACTTCAGATCCTGTGTTCTCAACCATTACACTCCTTGAGGGCAAAAACCAGACTCCTCAATTTTTTATTTTATTTTTAGTTCCCCTCACACAGTTCTAAGCCTAGCGCTTAATGAACACTGGTAGTGTGAGTTAATGCATCCTCCAAAGTAGGTGACATACTTCTTTCTCAGTGGAAAAATCAACTGTATTTTCAAGATCTTCTCAAGTCATTCAGTTACAGTCTTGCATAATAACTTTGTACAATAGGTCAGTAACGGTATTTGACAGAAAAATACAGAGTCAAAGGCAGTTAGCAACAGGAATCTCAACATGCAGCAGAGGAAACAAGCTTTGGAATATAAAGAAGAAATTTTTTTAAAAAGCAGTTACCAAGAAGAAAAAAAAATGTTAATGGGGTCTTTTCAGTGTTCATTTCTTGGGTATATTACATTACAACCGAGTGATGAGACCATGCAGCAGTGAAACACTAACAGATATTCCTGTTAAGTATAGAAAAGACAAATGAGAAATTTCTATGATATTTAAATGGATGGGGTTTAAAGTGAATGCTAAGGGGGAAAAGTCCCAATATTAGCATTTATTTATAGAAAATAAAAATAGATGCTAATATTAGAGATAGATTCTTTCATATTTCACAGCAATTAATTTACAGTTTGCTTTCCAGCAGACTGTAAAGAGACAAGGAAGCTGAAAATTCAAAGAGACACCTGAAATACCTAAAGACAACTTTATGTCACAGGAAGTAGAGAAACTCTAAGATAGCCTTTCTTTCCACAGAAAGGGATTGATTTGGAATGTTCAATGAATAGATACACTTTGTACCAGACACACTTCACTTCTCAAATTCAGAGGAGCACGTCAGGTAAAGGAAAAAAGAAGAAAGAAAACAAGCTAGAAAGCTCAAAGGACATGATTCCATAAAGTATTAATAAATTTAGACTGTGCATTTGGAAGATACAATCCAATTCAGAATGGGGAACAAGCTAGCATATGCTCTACCCATATTTTTAAAGTACAAAAAAAGGAGAATTCTTTGCAAATCACTGACCAAAATGGAAATAAAATTACACTATCACAATGGAAATTATCAGCTGGTATCTGTCCTAGAATATTAAGGAAATGAACCACAGCAGTAATAATAATAATGCCGCCTCTAATTTGTACAAATCACAGTTGCTCACCTCATTTGCTATAACAAAAAATGGGTAAGTTAATCAGCAAAAGATTATTAACTGATTTATTGAGAATAAAACACAAGAATAAAAAGCAGAAGCCAATTTGCAGATGCATTATAAAGAAAATGAACATTGGGGGCACAATAAAAATGTCAGCATCCCTTTGATACGGTGTTGGTGCGACTATAGACGCTATGGAGGGAAATTTGGCAATATTTAACTAAATACAAACGTGCATATCTTTTGAGGGAGCAACTGCACATTTATGAATTTAACCTACAGAAATACTGGCTTGTACCAAATGGTGTGTTCAAGGTAGTTCATGGGGCACTCTTTATAATAACCAAAAATAAAAATAATAAATAGGAATTTAGTGAAATAATTTATGGTGTATTTGAATGAATACATCATAAATGTATTCATTTATGAATACATATGTATTCAACGAATATGTACATATGTATTGAATTCATACATATGAATTCAATACATATGTACATATGTACATAAATGTATTCAATGAATATCATAGAGGCCCAAAAGAGAATGGAAAAGTTATGTATTAATATGTATAGCCTCCAAGGTTTATAATTAAGTGAATAAAAATGTAAGGTACAGAAAAGTATATATATATATTACCATTTATGTGAGAAAAAGAAGATATGATCTATATATTATATATTAACAAGATACATATTAATATATACATTAATAAAATAACAGAAGATATAATATAAATATATATTTAATATTTAATATAAATATATAAAATATATATCTTGTCCCTCTTATTTTTACTCAAGATATATAGTATCTCTAAAAGAGTACAAAAAGAAACTAATAATATCTCTCATTTCTGAGGAGAGGAACTATGCTACTAGGTTAGAAGGGAGATTTTTCAATATATATTCTCCTGTAACTTTTGAATTTTCCCATGTGAATGTATTGGTCTCTGATCAAAAATTACATAATTTAAATTACAAAAAAAAATTAAAGATAGGCAGCATGCATTCTAAGTTACAAACAATTGCAAGTCAAATTGATAGCCACTGCAGTCACATTGAGCTGAGGAGGTAGAGATCAGGGTTCAGGGCGGCTGAAGTGGCTGGAACCTATAAGACAGGGTCCTAGAGAGTAAAAAGTTATGCAGAGAGAACTTCCCAGAAGTCTAAGTGGGAGTTCTCCCTAAGTCTGTGGCTGACATCTGGGCCATACTTTGCAGGATGAGAACATCTGAGGCTTACCAGATAACAAATGTTATGGGGTGGAAAGAACAGAGATACTACGGGTCAAGTAGTGCTAGAGGAAGAATAGTGCTGGACATCACTGGAGCTCAGGTGCTATGAGAGTGGGAGAACTCATTAACATTCCATTAACACCTTTGGCAGCTACCTGAGACACAGGAAGTTAGTGCATTCTATAATGAGGGCCTGTCCTAAAATAAGTCCTAGGACCCCCACAAAGCCTAAAACAAAGCCTATCCTCAAGGAAAGCAGTCTCTCTTGTATGTTGAATACTGCCAAGTTGAAGGGGATCAGGAAGCACTTTGGCTTCCAAGAGATTTGCGCTAACAAAGCATAAAACTGTGTTCAAGATGATCAACCAATAATCCAACAGAATGCTCAAATAAGAATCAACATTTTTCCAAAGAAGATAACAGAATCCAGAGGCTTTAAAACATATTACCCCATATTTCCCATAGTTAATCAAATATCACTAGACAAACAAAGAAATAGGAAAATGTGATACACAGACAAGAAAAGAAGTAGTAAATACAAAAAAAACCCTTAATGGCCCAGATATTTGGCCTAACAAAAACTTTATAGCAGCTATTATAGATATTTTCAAAGGATCAAAGAAAAAAATTACTCAAAGAAATAAAGGAAATATATGATCATAAAGAGCAGACAGAGAGGAAACCTAAGCAGAGAAAAGAACCAAATGGAAATTCTAGAACTGAAATGAAAAATTTAGTGGGTGAGCCTAAACAGCTGATTGGAGATGGAAGGAAAAAAGTCAGAACTTAAAACATGTCAATAGAAATTATTCAACCTGGGAAATGAAGAAGGAAAACACATTAAGAAAATGAACTGAGCCTCAGGAATAGGTAGGGCAATTTCAAATAGTCTTACATAATTGTAATTCCAGAAGGGAAAGAGAATGAGATGAGCCAGACAAAATACTTGAAGGAATAATGGCTGAAAACTTCTCAAATTTGATGAAAAACACTAGCTTACATATCCAAGAAGTTTAGCAACCCCCCAAAAGTATAAACACAAAGAAAACCACACCCAGGCACTTTGTAGTCAAACTTCAGAAAATGAAAATTAAAAAGAAAATATTAAGAGCATCCAGAGAAAATGTCCATATTATATATAGTGGAACTAGGATAAGAATGATCATGGGCTCATCAAAAACAATGGAGACTGAAAGAAATCGATGAAATAGCAACTTTAAGTTGCTAAAAGGAAAAAAAAATTTGTTACCTTGGAATTCTATATCCAACAAAAATATTCTTCAAAGATGAAACAAAGGCACTTTCAGATCAACAAAAACTAAGAATATTAATCACCAGCAGATGTACACTGCAAGAAATGCAAAATCTGAAGGCAAATGATACTAGATGGCAATTCATATCTGCAGTAAAGTATAAAGAGCATTAGAAATGTTAAATAAACTAGTAAATATAAATAAGTTTATTGTCTTTTAATAGACAATCAAAAGACCACTAACTATTAAAAGCAAAAACAGTAACACTCTAAGGTGGGGTTTATAACATATGTTGAAATAAAAGATATGGCAATAATCATACCAAGAAAAAGGGATAAGTAAATTGAGTTATATTGTTATAAGGTTATTATTGTATACTTGTGAGATGCTATTTGTAAAGTATGAAAAGGTACAATATTGACTCTAAATAGTTAAAAGTGCATATTTTAAGGCCTAGAGCAATCAATAAAACTAAATAAAGATAGACAGAAAGACATTGATTCATTCATAATGAAAGAGACTATACCTAAAAGCTAATAGAAAAAATAAAACGGCACACTTAAAAATATAGAATTAACTCAAAGAGGGCAGGAAAGAAGCAACAGAGGAACCAAAAATAAGAGACAAATGAGGAAAAAAAAGTTTAATACCTGATGTTTAGTGGGACTCCCTCAACAAATTCATTCAAAAAATACAAGCAAGGCTACAATGCTGAGGCCTTAAGAAATACAAACATTAATAAGACATTCCTCCTAACATCAAAGATCTTACAATTGTACATAGATATACAATAATTATCATATGAGAAATACAAAGAATATTATAGTTACCACCAAGCACTTCCTATACACTAGATCTTTGACTAAATGCTTTATAAATATTAATTCATTTATTCCTCACAATTCATAATGTAGGTGTCCTTAGCCCCATTTTGTAGGTAAAATTGGATGCAAGCTCCATGAGGGCAATGACCATAAGTATTATTTATCTTTGTGCTACCATATCTCACTCTTTGCAGAGCATCTAATAGGTGCTTAATAAACAGCTGTCAAAAGAATGAATGAATTTTAAAGGACACAATAATTTTCCTCATGCAGAGAACCAGAATTGGGAGCCAGACAGACTTGACTTAAAAGTCCTTGATATTAACAGTTAGGATCCCAAACAACAATAACCTGGGTGACAAATACATCCAGTTGGTACACGACATTTCTAGTTTATGAGTATTGTCCCAATGTGATTACTAATAGGGCCCTCACTCACTTTCAAAAAAAGGCAAATTTGGATAAAATATATGGTTACTCTAAGATTTCAGAGAAGAAATCTCCTTCTCTTCTCTGGTTGGGATAATCAGGAACTCTTCTTTCAACAGATGGCACTTGAAATCAACTTTTTAACAGATGAATAGCATTTGCTAGACAGAAAAGAGAATAAGGTTTAAAAGGTGAAAAGGATTCTGTGACTTTAAGAAAACACAACATATGAATGAATGTGTAAATAGTTGTGAGATTTGGCACTCCAAGAAACTCTTTAAATAAAAAATTTTTTTCACAGATGTTCACAAGCAATGGAGATTGAAAGCTTCCTAAATGACTGGAAAACAAAAGACAATGACAAATAAGAACGTGTCACTGGGCTGAAGTGGAAAAACAGGAGTGTTTCTCTTTTGCTCAATCTTTATGTAAGAGTCTTAAAAGGCAGAGCTAATAACATTCATTCTGTAGATCACCCTAATTTTGAGAGTAAAGGTAAAAAAGACTTAATGGATTTACATGGAGACAAAAAGAGATAAATTAAACCAAAGTGATTTTCAGTTTGGTGAAACAACTTAAGTTTTACTTCAAAAAAAAAAAATCGTGTAGTTCAGATACTATGCAAGCAGAAAATTTCCAAGGAAAAGGAAAGCGATGTTGAGGTGTGCATTTAAAGAAGAATGTTCGGGGCTTCCCTGGTCGCGCAGTGGTTGGGAATCTGCCTGCCAATGCAGGGGACACGGGTTTGAGCCCTAGTCTGGGAAGATCCCACATGCCGCGGAGCAACTAAGCCCGCGAGCCACAACTGCTGAGCCTGCGCGTCTGGAGCCTGTGCTCCGCAACATGAGAGGCCCGCGCACCGCGATGAAGAATGGCCCCCGCTCACCGCAACTGGAGAAAGCCCTCGCACAGAAACGAAGACCCAACACCACCAAATAAATAAATAAATAAATTTATTTTAAAAATAAAGAAGAATGTTCAACAACTAGACCAATTACTATCAATATGATTGCTATTGTTACAAACTATATCTGTTGAGCATTGACTATACATCAGGCACACTGTTAGACATCTTACATAACTAAGTTAATGCTCACAGTAATTCGTAATGTATTACAATTCTCTCTATTATACAGATGCAAAAGACATAGCTCATAGAAACCCTAACGGTTTTTAATGGTAGAACTTGAATCCTTTCTGAGATTTCCCTGATTCCAAGCAGCTCTCGCTCCTGCCTCCGGGTCTCATTGCATTAACAGTTCTCAAATACATTGAAGGTGAACAATCAAGGTACAGAAGAAAGGGCTTGCCTCTGTCCTGCTAGCTCTGGGAGACAGTTCTGTATGTCAAACAAATGGCCTTAGCACATTGCAAAGAAAATGTTGGAGATGCAGAAATGGAAAAAAAAAAAAGTTAAATAAATCTCACTTACCAATAAATGATTAATGATTGGGGAAAATAGCGGTTTACAAATATGAACAGAATATACTTTGCCCAAAGCACAGACTATGTAATAGTTAAAAGGAAGTAAACATGGGTTGAGAACACTGGAAGGAGAACTGTGAGGTGTGTTTGCTGTTAGATTATAAGCTCCTAAACCAGAACCGTTTTCTAAGAGATGCAAAAGTAGTTCCTCCACCTATGGGATGTAAAACTGAACTTGAAAAACTATCTAGGAATATTCAGTGTAGATGGTTCCTTTCAAATGGTGGGGATTATGGAAAGAATATGTTATGTGTTTTTCAACTCATTACTAAATCTCTCTATCTTGAATTTCCTTGACATAAGAAGCATTTTAAATCAAACTATTAGAGCACAAGTTAAGTTGCTTAAATCTTCCCTTTTCCTAAAATACTTGTTTCATAAACATAAATAAAATGTTTAAATTTCAAGAGAATCTTTGTTAAGACATTTTAGAAAGTTTACAGCTTGCACTTTGTTTTTCTTACTCCTAAGTAGAAGTTTAGGTTTACATTTAGATGTTTTATGATAACATCTAAATATATCAGTTAAGCCTTCAACCAAGAATATGAATGTCTCTTGACTCTCTTGCTTAGAAGTCTATGAGGGCATGTTACTTTCAAGATTTTCTTCTAGAAGCTAAAGTCCAATATATTATTTCAAATTTGGGAATATCTCCTTCCATTTCATTTTATTTCTACTTGAATAAATTAAAGAACTATTTAGGACAAATTGAGGGTTTTTCCACAGTAGACCTTACAGTTATAAGAAAATGAAAAGACTGATTTCTAATTTTTCAGAGCCTCCAGGTTTAGTTTATAGCTTTCAGGATGTATAGCTGAGAAATCTTCCAAAGCTAGTAGGGAAATGGAACACAGAAAAAATAATTGTTACATAAAAAATAGTTAAGGTAGATAAATAGATAATAAAATTCTAAAGAGGCCTGCCATGGTAGCTTTTTTTTTTTCTCATTTTTTTTTCTTTTTTTTTTTTGCAGGCAAATTCATCTGAATCTATCAGAATATTGAATATTGATAATTTGTGAATTAAAGTTTTCTGATTATTCTAAAACTCTTCCAGGAGAATGCTAATGTAAAAAACTTCTTGAGAATGAAAACTAAAATCCACTGAACTTAAATAGTATCCATTTACTAGGAACCAGATAAAGCTACATTTGTTCTGAAATTACTAAAACTGTCTTACCGTATGGAATAATGGAATACCCGATAAGCAAATTGAAAAAATTAAAGTGTGTTGCAAATTCCCAATATTAATCCTCAATAAAGATTTTAGAAATCTATCAGCTTTCATTTATTTCCCTGCTCTCTCTCTATTGAATGTCTTTAAGAAATTAACAGACTTTCTCCTACACAAAGTCCTATGCTTTGAATACTAGAGCATCATACTTGTATTTAAATATTAATAATGATAAGTTAAAATTCATGATGTTTTTCAAGTAGACTTCAAAGTAGATTGAAATCAAGATCAAGAATTCATTTAATCTAACTCTAGCTTCCAAAGGAAATAAGAAGAGAGTTGACCAAAATGGCGATATGGAAGGCTCCTGAGTTCCCCTCATCCCACAGATACACTGAATATATAGCTACATGTGGAGCAATTCACTCTGAAAGAAATTCAGAAACTAGCTGAGTAACTCCTACATATCAGATGAATGAGAAAATACCCACATTAAAATAGGTAGGAAAGGCTTGAGACATGCTCTCATCATAAACTCCCTTGATACCATGCCATACAATTGGGAGGAAACCCCCCAATTCCTAGTTTCTCCCTGAGGAGTGAAGGGTTTGGATCCCACATCTAGTACCTTAGCTTTTGAAAAACCCACCAGAGGGAGGGGCTCCCAAAACACCTAGCTCTGAAAGCCAATGGGGTTTGGGTCCATGAGACTCACAAGAATATGGCAAACAAAGAAGAAATCCTTAACTGGTACACAGCACTCATCATGGCTATCCCCTCAGAGCTCAGTGCAGAGGGGGCAGTCAAAATCTCCCATCTCCCAGTCTTTCCCCAAAGAATTTTATCCAAATACGTTAAAAGTTGCTGCCTAAGGGCCAGTCTTCTAATTCAGTAAGCACTGGGAGCTATCTGTAATCATCTCCAGAAACCAGAGAAGTCAGTGGACACCACTCCCACATCCCCCTCCAGCCCACTCCAAGTTGCCAGTATCTCTCTAGAAGGAGCTTGTACACATGTCCGTGCTCCAGCTTTTACAGCTGCCACCTAAGAGATAGGACCTGGATTGATGGGATCTGATAGCAAAGAGGCTTCCATTCATGAGTCCCATAGAATTGTAGCAAACAAAGAAGCAATTCTTAACTAACTATCCCCCAACCCAAACACCCAGAGCTCAGCACAAAGGAAGCAGGCAAAATTGCCTATCTCCTAGTCTTTCTCTGAAAGGGATTTATACACATACTTTAAAAACTGCTGCATGAAGGCCAGGCTTCTAATTTAGACAGTACCTAGTGGTTGGCTGAAATCTTCCTCAGAGACCAGAGAAGCTGGTAGATACCTCTTACACCTTCTCCTTTCACCTCACTCCAATTATAAAAACAAATCACCAGTATCTCCCTGGAAGGAGCTAGTGCACACATCTGGCACCCCAGCTCCTGAAACAATTACCCAAGGAATGAACCCTTGGGTTGCCTGGATCTAACTGCCAATGGGGCTTGCATACACAAGTTCTACAGGACTATAGCAAACAAAGAAATAGTTTTTAATAGACATAGGAGTTATCCTCCACCCACATAGCTATACACCTAGGCCCAGAACAGAGGAAGCAGGTAAAATGCCCATCTCCCAGTTTCTCCCTAGAAGGAGATTAACTACATATTTCCCCAGGGGCTGCCTGAGGGTTCAGCATCTAATCAGCCTGCATCTAGGTTCTGATTGCAATACTCCCCTTTGGGACACTGACAGATCTTGGCACATCCTTAATGACTGGGAGCCACTAAAAACAAAGGAAGCTTGAACAATCACAAAAGTTTGACGGACAACTAGGAGCTTAGGCCAGGCTGATCAACAAGATTCATCTCCTACACAAGGCCATTCTGTCAAAACTGGGACAGGTGGCTGTTTTATCTAATATGTGAAAACCAACACAGAGAGTCAAAGAAAGTGAAGAAATAGAGGAATATGTTGTGAGCAAAAAAACAAGATAAATATCCAAAAACAAATCTTAATTAAACAGAAATCTGTGGTTTACCTGAGAGTTCAAAATAATGTTCATAAAGATCAGACTCACCAAGGTCAGGAGAACAATGTATGAAAAAAGTGAGAATTTCCACAAAGAGATAGAAAATATTAAAATGTTAAAGCAAATCACAGAGCTGAAGAATACAATAGCTGAACTAAAAAATTAAATATTTGTGTTCAACAACAGACTAGATGATGCTGAAGAAAGGATCAGTGAACTCAAAGACAAAGCACTGGAATTTATCCAATTAGAGAGCCTTTTAGAAAAAAGAATGAAAAGGAGTGATGATAGATTATGAGACTTATAGACTAATATATGCATTAGTGGTCCCAGAAAGAGAAGACAGAGGGAAAGGGGTAGAAAGCTTATCCAAAGAAATAATGGCTGAAAACTTCTCTAACCTGGAGAAAAACCCTGACATCTAGGTACAGGAAGCACAGAGAATGTCAAATAAGATGAATCCAAAGAGGCTCACACTGAAATACATTATAATTAAATTGTCTAAAGTTATAGACAAGGAGAGAATCTTAGAATGAGCAAGAGAGGGCTTCCCTGGTGGCGCAGTGGTTGCGCGTCTGCCTGCCGATGCAGGGGAACCGGGTTCGCGCCCCGGTCTGGGAGGATCCCACATGCCGCGGAGCGGCTGGGCCCGTGAGCCATGGCCGCTGAGCCTGCGCGTCCGGAGCCTGTGCTCCGCAACGGGAGAGGCCACAACAGAGGGAGGCCCACATACCACAAAAAAAAAAAAAAAAAAAAAAAAAATGAGCAAGAGAAAAGCAATTTATTTCATACAAGCAATTTATTACATACAATTTATTACATACAAGCAATTTATTACATATTACATACATGTATGTAGTACATACATACTCCCATAAGACTTTGAACCAATTTTTCAGCAGAAACCTTGCAGGTCAGAAGAGAGTGGCGTGATATATTCAAAGTGCTGAAAAGTAAAAAAATGCCAACCAAAAATACTCTACCCAGCAAAGTTGTCTCAACCACTGCGCCACCAGGGAAGCCCAAGAGTTTTCCAGACAAATAAAGATGAAGGAGTTTATCACTACTAGACCACCCTTAAAAGAAATGTTAAAGGGAGCTCTTCAAGCTGAAGCAAAAGGATGCTAATTAGAAACAGGAAACTATATAAAAGCATAAAATTCACTGGTACAAGTAAATATATAGCTAAATTCAGAATGCTCTCATGGTGTAATGGTGGTGGGCAAATAACTTATAGCTCTAGTATGAAGCTTAAAAGACAAAAGTACTTTAAAAAACGATAACTACAGTAAGTTGTAAATGGATACACAATGTAAAAGATGCAAACTGTGACATAAAAAACATAAAATGTGGGGGTAGAAGACCTTTGGTCTGCATTTGAAGTTATTATCAGCTACAAATAGACAGTTATAAATATAAGATGTTTTATGTAAGCCACATGTAACCACAAAGCAAAAGCCCACAGTAGATATATGAAAGAGAAAGGAATATAAGCATACCACAACAGAAAATCATCAAATCACAAAGAGAGCAAGAGAAGAAGAAACTAACAAAAGAATTACAAAACAATCAGAAAGCAATAAACAGAATGGCAATAGAAAGTCCATAACTATAAATAATTACTTTAAAAATAAATGGACTAAATTCTCCAATCAAAACATATAGAATACCTGAATGGATTAAAAAAAAAACAAAACACAAGACCCAACTATATGCTGCCTACAAAAGATTCACCTCAGATTTAAGGATATATATGGATTGAAAGCAAAGGGATGGAAAAAGATATTCCATGCCAATTGAAACCAAAAGAAAACAGGGATAGCTATATTTATATATAAAAAAAATAGACTTTAAGCCAAAGACTGTAACAAAAGACAAAGAAGATCATTATATAATGATAAAGGGGTTAATTCATTAAAAGGATATAACAACTATAAATATTTATGCACCAAACATAGGAACACCTAAATATATAAAGCAGGGAAAAGGGGGAAATAGACAACAATTCAATAATAGCAGAGGACTTCAATATCCCACTTTCAACAAGAGATAGATCATCCAGACAGAAAATCAATAAGGAAACAATGGACTTAAATTGGATTTAAATCACACTTTAGATCAGAGAGAGTAAACAGATATATACAGAGCATTCTATCCAAAAGGAGCAGAGTACATATTCTTCTCAAGTGCACACGGAACATTCTCCAGGATAAATAATATGTTAGGCCACAAAATAAGTTTTAATAAATTTAAGAAGATTGAAATCATTAAATATCTTTTCCTACCACAATGGTATAAAACTAGAAATCAATTACAAGAAGAAAACTGGAAAATTCACAAATAAGTACAGAGTAAACAACATGCTCATGAACCACCAATGGATCAAAGAAGAAATCAAAAGAGAAATCAAAGAATATCTTGAAACAAAAGAAAATGTAAACACAACATACCAAAACCTTGGGGATGCAGCAAAAGCACTTCTAAGAGGGAAGTTTATAGCAATAAATGCTTACATTTAGGGGGGAAAAAAGAGCTCAAATAAACAACCTTACTTTACACTTCAAGGAACTGGAAAAAGAAGAACAAAATAAGCCCAAAGATAGCAGAAGGAAGGAAATAACAAAGATCAGACCAGAAATAAATAAAATAGAGACTAAAAAGACAATAGACAAGATCAATGAAACTAAAAAGCTGATTCTTTGAAAAGATAAACAAAATTGACAAACATTTAGCTAGACTCTCTAAAAACAAGAGAGAGAGAGAAAGGAGTCAAATAAAATCAGAAATTAAAGAGGAGATATTACAATTGATACTGCAGAAATACAAAAGATCATGAGACTACTATGAACAATTAAATGCTAGCAAATTGGACAACCTAGAAGAAACAGATAAATTCCTAGACACATACAACCTATCAAGACTGAATCATGATGAAACAGAAAATCTGAACAGATTGATTACTAGTAAGGAATCAGTAATTAAAAACCTCACAACAAACAAAAGTCTGAGACCAGATGGCTTTACTGGTAAATTCTGTAAAACATCTAAAAGAAGTACCAATCCTTCTCAAACTCTTCTAAAAAATAGAAAATAACACTTTCAAACTCATTCTACATGGTCAACATTACTCTGATACCAAAGTCAGACAAGGATATTACAAGAAAAGAAAATTAGAGGTCAATAGCCTTGAGGAATATAGATACAAAAATCCACAACAAAATATTAATTAGAGAATGAAATATAACAATATGTTAAAAGTATCATACACTATGACCAAGTGGGAAATATTCCAGGGATGCAAGAATGGCCCAACATCTGCAAATCAATCAATGTGAAAAATAATACAATCATCTCAATAGACGTAGAAAAAGCATTTGACAAAATTTAACATCTTTACATAATAAAAACTCTCAACAACTGTGTTTAGATGGAACGTGCTGCAACATAATGCAAGCCATATATGACAAGCCTACAATTAATATTATACTCAATGGTGAAACACTGAAAGCTTTTTCTCTAAGATCAGGAGCAATACAAGGATGCCTACTCTTACCGCTTTTATTCAACATAGTATTAGAAGTCCTAGCCAGAGCAATTAAGCAAGAAAAAGAAATAAAAGGCATTCAAATCAGAAAAGAAGAACTAAAATTGTCTCTATTTGAAGAAACATGATATTATATATAGAAAACCCATAAAGATTCTACCAAAAGACTATTAGAACTAATAAGTAATTTCAGAAAAGTTTCAGGATACAAAATCAATACACAAAAGTCAGTTGTGTTTCTAAACACCAACAACTAACTGTCAGAAAGATGAATTAAGAAAACAATCCTATTTACAATAGCATAAAAATGAATAAAATTACTTAGGAATAAATGTAACCAAGGAAGTGAAAAATCTGTACACTGAAAACTCCAAGATATTGATGAAAGAAAGTGAAGAGGATACAAATAAATGGAAAGATAGTCCATGTTCATAGGTTAGAAGAATTAATGTTGTTAAAATGTCCACACTAATCAAAGCAATCTATCTACAGATTCAACACAATCTCTATTAAAATTCTTACCAAAAATTTTCTCAGAAAATGCTAAAATTCAATGCTAAAATTTATTTGAAACCATAAAAGACCCTGAATAGCCACAGCAATCCTAAGAAAGAAGAACAAAGCTAGAGGCATCATTCCTGTTTTCAAACTATATTATAAAGCTATGGAAATCAAAGCAGTAAGATACTGGCATAAAAACAGACATACAGACCAAAGGCACAGAACTGCAAGCCCAGAAATAAACTCGTGCATATAAGGTCAATGAATTTTCACCAAAGGACTAAAAAATATACAATGGTCAAAGGATAATTTCTTCCATAAATTGTGTTAAGAAAACTGGACAGCCACATGGCGTTGAATGCAACTGGACCCTTATCTTACACAATACACAAGAATCAACTCAAAATGGATTAAAGACCTCAATATAAGACCTGAAACCATAAAACACCTGAAAGAAAACATGGGAGGTTAGTCCTTGATATTGGTCTTGGCGATGACTTTTTCAATGTGATATCAAAAGCAAAGGTGTCAAAGCAAAAATAAACAAGTGTGACTACATCAAACTAAAAGTCTTCTGCACAGCAAAGGAAATCACCAACAAAATGAAAAGGCAACCAATGGAATGGGAGAAAATATTTGCAAACCACATATCCAATGTATACTTTGGTTAATACCCAAAGTATACAAGGAACTCATATAAATCAATAGCAAAAAAGTAAATAACCCAAATTTAAAATGAGCAAAGGACCTAAATAGACATCATTCCAAAGAAGATTTACAAATGGCAAACAGGTATATGAAAAGGTTTCAACATCACTTATCATCAGGGAAATGTAAATTAAAGCCAAAATGAGATAACATCTTACATCTGTTAGAAGGTCTATTATCACAAAGACGAGATAACAAATGTTGGCAAGGATGTGGAGAAGAGGGAACACTTGTACACTGTTAGTGGGAATGTAAACTGGTATAGCCACTGTTGAAAACAGTATGAAGGTTCCTCAAAAAATCAAAAATAGAACTATCAAATGATCTAACAATCCCATTTCTGAGTATATATCTAAAGGAAATGAAATCAGTATCTCAAAGAAATACCTACACTCCTATGTTCATAGCAGCATTATTCACATTATTCACAAATACCCAAGTATTTGTCAACAGATGAAAGGACAAAGAAAATGTGATATATATATACATATACACACACACACACATACATGTACACACACACACACACAAACAACGAAATATTATTCAGCCTTAAAACAAGAAGGAAACCTTGTCATTCGCAACAACATGGATAAACCTGGAGAATATTATGCTACGTAAAATAAGCCAGACAGAGAAAGACAAATACCACACAGTGTCATTTATAATGGAATCTTTTTTTTTAAATGTACAACTTGGGGGCTTCCCTGGTGGCGCAGTGGTTGAGAATCCGTCTGCCGATGCGGGGGACACGGGTTTGTGCCCCGGTCTGGGAAGATCCCACATGCCGCGGAGCGG
>NC_041221.1:64174714-64177880 GCF_002837175.3 Physeter macrocephalus
GAGCCTGTGCTCCGCAATGGGAGAGGCCACAACAGTGAGAGGCCCGCGTACCACAAAAAAAAAAAAAAAAAAAAAAAAAAAGTTCAACTCGTAGAAACAAAGTATAAAATTGGTTTCCAGGAGCTGCAGTTGGGGGAAATAGGAAGAGGTTGGTAAAAGGGTATAAACTTTCAGTTATAAGATGAATAGGTTCTGAAGATTTAATGTTTAACATGGTGATTATAGTTGACAACACTGTATTGTACAATTGAAATTTGCTAAAAGAATAGAACTTAAACATTGTCATCAAAAAATTAGAAGAAAAAAGAAAAGAAAGAAAGAAAAGAGGTAAAGGTGTGAAGTGATGGTTGTGTCAGTTAAGTCAATGGGGGAGAATCCTGTCACAATGTATATCAAATCATCACATTGTAAACTTTAAATATCTTATACTTTACTTACCAATTATACCACAAAAAAGCTGTGGGAGAAAAAGGAAATCAGAAAATCCCCATCCATTCTAAGCTCTTCAGAACTGAAGTCTGATCGCCCACTGCTTAAGCTACTTGCAGGTGGCAACCATTATTCATACATGTTTAGGAGCAGTATGAGTCTTCTTGGGCCATCAGGATGCCATTTAGTTCACTGAAGCATACTGAACACTACCCACAGAACTCATACTGTTTCTAGAAGTACCAAATTAGATTCAACAAGGTAATGGGCTAAATGATGGGAAAAATCCAGCATTGGTTTTACAAGTGCAAATATTTGACACCTTTCTCCTAGGAATCTCTGCTAATTATCACTTTACCTGAAAGGAACAGGCAACTGGAAGAATAATATCATGATCATTATGCAGACAGAGAACAGGCTATAATATAGTAAAGAAAGGGAGGCGAGGAGGAGAAAGAAAAAGCTGGGTTTAGAGACACGGGTCTTAATTCATATTCTGACTTGACCATTCTAATACATGTGACCTCAACACAATCATTTCACCTCTCTACTCCCCATTTCCTCATCTTCAAAAGAGTATCTACTTTATCTGGTTGTTGTAATGGTTCACATATATGAACCCATCTTAAACTGTTGTTTGGCCCATGTGAGGTGCCCAGTAAACACTGGTTGAGCACAAGCTTTGGAATTGGACAAATGAGGCCCAAGTCCCAATTCTAATATTTATTAACTCTTTGGAGTGTTGGCAGGTCACTTAACCTGTCTCTCTAAGCCTAAGTTTCTTCATCTATAAGCCTTTTAGGCTTAATGTGAGAATGAATTAGATTATGTATAAAATGCTTAGCACAATGCCTTACCTAAGGTGTTTAATAAATAAAGGATATAATTATTATTTTACATTGAGTCCAGACTGTAAGGAAAGCTAAGAAGCCAGTTTGTGATTTCACCAGAAACTGATGGTGGGTAGACTCTCCTAACTTGGCACCCAAAATTCTTCTGACTTTTGCCAAGAACCAACTGGTAGCCTTTACACTGTGCTTTGCATGTAAATCTTGAATATTCTTAATATTCCTGGCATTTTTATGTTAATTTACATTTATATTAATGCCTTTTCTTTTAGCATAAATTCAGAGAGAATATGAAAATTGAGAATATTCTTCATAACTTTAGTATCCATTAGGGAAATTCAGTTATCATGGCTTCCATGATAGAAATCTTAGAGCATTTCTTTCCAGCTCATAAGCACCCAGATTAAACAAATTAATAAAAAAATTTGTTTCCCAAACAGCCCTGTTACAGATGCTTTATGTTCAGAAGGCATGGAAGCAATGATGAATTTTCATTTCCACTTTCCAATATTAGGACAATTTTTCCAAATGAAGACTGCCTTTGTCAGAGGACAAAAGCCATAAACGAGTGCCACTGAGAAGCTACCTCTTTTGTGATTGACGTCAGGCATTTGTGAGAGAGCTGGCACTATTCAAGAACGAAGTGAAATGGCCCTCACGAACTGCTAGAATATTCCATACCTTTTCTAGATCAGATGTTAGTGCTCCTTGTCACCCTATAAGTATAACAAATTTTAAAAAGGCCTTTAATATCACTCATTTGTTCCAATATACGAGAGAATTCACATCGAATTCATTTTAAAGCAATCATTGTAGGAAGGTCATTAAACAAATCTCTATCCATATTCCGCATCAGAGCATTCACTCTTGAAGGAAATAGCAAGAATGAAACAAGGGAGGCGAGTACGATTAGAACACAAAGATGAGAACAAGCCAGGACAACTGTTTGGAAATGCCTTTCCTGTCAACCTTATTTAAAATAGCACCTCCCCTAAACCACACCATCTAAACCCTTTCTCTGCTTTATTCTTCTTCATGTTATTATCACCAAATTACATTTGTATTTTTTTTCTTTTTTGCTATTTTTTTAACATCTTTATAGGAGTACAATTGCTTTAAAATGTTCTGTTAGTTTCTGCTGTTTAACAAAGTGAATCAGCTATATGAATACATATATCCCCATATCCCCTCCCTCTTGTGTCTCACTCCCACCCTCCTTATCCCACCCCTCTAGGGGGTTGCAAAGCACGGAGCTGATCTCCCAGTGCTAGGCAGCTCCTTCTCACTAGCTATCTATTTTACATTTGGTAGTGTATATATGTCCATGCCACTCTCTCACTATTTGTTTTTCTCTCTCTGACTTCACTCTGTATGACTCTCTTTAGGTCCATCCACCTCACTACAAATAACTCAATTTCGTTTCTTTTTATGGCTGAGTAATATTCCATTGTATATATGTGCCACATCTTCTTTATCCATTCATTTCTTGATGGACACTTAGGTTGCTTCCATGTCCTGGATATTGTAAATAGAGCTGCAATGAACATTGTGGTACATGACTGTTTTTGAATTATGGTTTTCTCAGGGTATATGCCCAGGAGTGCAATTGCTGGGTGGTATGGTAGCTCTATTTTTAGTTTTTTAACGAACCTCCATACTGTTCTCCATAGTGGCTGTATCAATTTACATTCCCACCAACAGTGTAAGAGGGTTCCCTTTTCTCCACACGCTCTCCAGCATTTATTGTTTGTAGACTTTTTGATGATGGCCATTCTGACCAGTGTGAGATGATATCTCATTGTAGTTTTGATTTGCCTTTCTCTAATGATTAGTGATGTTGAGCATCCTTTCATGTGTTTCTTGGCAATCTGTATATCTTCTCTGGAGAA
>NC_041221.1:64178049-64187373 GCF_002837175.3 Physeter macrocephalus
TGTCTTTTCTCCATTGTATATTCTTGCCTCCTTTATCAAAGATAAGGTGACCATATGTGCGTGGGTTTATCTCTGGGCTTCTATCCTATTCCATTGATCTATATTTCTGTTTTTGTGCCAGTACCATACTGTCTTGATTACTGTAACTTTGTAGTATAGTCTGAAGTCAGGGAGCCTGGATTCCTCCAGCTCCGTTTTTCTTTCTCAACACTGCTTTGGCAATTTGGGGTCTTTTGTGTTTCCATACAAATTGTGAATTTTTTTTTTTCTGGTTCTGTGAAAAATGCCATTGGTAGTTTCATAGGGACTGCAGTGAATCTGTAAATTGCTTTGGGTAGTATACTCATTTTCACAATGTTGATTCTTCCAATCCAAGAACACGGCATATCTCTCCATCTGTTCATATCACCTTTAATTTCTTTCATCAGTGTCTTATAATTTTCTGCATACAGATCTTTTGTCTCCTTAGGTAGGTTAATTCCTAGGTATCTTATTGTTTTTGTTGCAGTGGTAAATGGGAGTGTTTCCTTAATTCCTCTTACAGATTTTTCATCACTAGTGTATAGGAATGCAAGAGATTTCTGTGCATTAATTTTGTATCCTGGTACTTTACCAAATTTATTGATTAGCTCTAGTAGTTTTCTGGTAGCAACTTTAGAATTCTCTGTTTATAGTATCATGTCATCTGCAAACAGTGACAGATTTACCTCTTCTTTTCCAATTTGGATTCCTTTTATTCCTTTTTCTTCTCTGACTGCTATGGCTAAAACTTCCAAAACTATGTTGAATGAGAGTGGTAAGAGTGCGCAACCTTGTCTTGTTCCTGATCTTAGTGGAAATGGTTTCAGTTTTTCACCATTGAGAACAATGTTGGCTGTGGGTTTGTCATATATGGCCTTTATTCTGTTGAGGTAAGTTCCTTCTATGCCTACTTTCTGGAGGGTTTTTAACGTAAATGGGTGTTGAATTTTGTTGAAAGCTTTTTCTGATTGATTGAGATTATATGGTTTTTATCCTTCAATTTGTTAATATGGTGTATCACATTGATTGATTTGCATATACTGAAGAATCCATGCATTCCTGGGATAAATCCCATTTGATCATGGTTTATGATCCTTTTAATTTGCTGTTGGATTCTGTTTGCTAGTATTTTGTTGACGATTTCTGCATCTATGTTTATCAGTGATATTGGCCTGTAGTTTTCTCTCTTTGTGACATCTTTGTCTGATTTTGGTATCAGGGTGATGGTGGCCTCATAGAATGAGTTTGGGAGTATTCCTCCCTCTGATATATTTTGGAAGAGTTTGAGAAGGATACATGTTAGCTCTTCTCTAAATGTTTGACAGAATTCACCTGTGAAGCCATCTGGTCCTGGACTTTTGTTTGTTGGAAATTTTTTAATCACAGTTTCAATTTCATTACTTGTGATTGGTGTGTTCATATTTTCTGTTCCTCCTGGTTCAGTCTTGGAAGGCTGTGCTTTTCTAAGAATTTTTCCATTTCTTCTAGGTTGTCCATTCAATTGGCATACAGTTGCTTGTAGTAATCTCTCATGATCTTTTGTATTTCTGCCGTGTCAGTTGTTACTTCTTTTTCGTTTCTCTTTCCGTTGATTTGAGTCTCCTCCCTTTTTTTCTTGACGAGTCTGGTTAATCGTTTATCAATTTTATCTTCTCAAAGAACCAGCTTTTAGTTTTATTGATCTTTGCTATTGTTTCGTTCATTTCTTTTTCATTTATTTCTGATCTGATCATTATGATTTCTTTCCTTCTGCTAACTTTGAGGGTCTTTTTGTTCTTCTTTCTCTAATTGCCATCGTGTTTTCATTGTCATTTGTTTCTAGGTATTTTTTGATTTCCTCTTTGATTTCTTCAGTGATCTCTTGGTTATTAAGTAGTGTATTGTGAAGCCTCCATGTGTTTGTGTTTTTTACAGAATTTTTCCTGTAATTGATATCTAGTCTCATAGCGTTGTGGTCAGAAAAGATACTTGATATGATTTCAGTTTTCTTAAATTTACTGAGCCTTGATATGTGACCCAAGATATGATCTATCCCGGAGAATGTTCCATGAGCATTTCAGAAGAAAGTGTATTCTGTTGTTTTTGGATGGAATGTCCTATAAATATCAATTAAGTCCACCTTGTCTAATGTGTCATTTGAAGCTTCTCTTTCCTTATTTATTTTCTCCTCACTTTCAGTCTGTATGTGTCCCTAGGTCTGAAGTGGGTCTCTTGTAGACAGCATATATATGGGTCTTATTTTTGCATCCATTCAGCCAGTCTATATCTTTCGGTTGGAGCATTTAATCCATTTACATTTAAGGTAATTATTGATATGTATGCTTCTATTACTATTTTCTTAATTGTTTTGGGTTTGTTTTTGTAGGCCTTTCCTTCTCTTATGTTTCCTGCCTAGAGTAGTTCCTTTGGCCTTTGTTGTAAAGCTGGTTTTTGTCCTCAGTTCTTCTCATTCTTTTTTCTTTATTCTGCTCTGTGGCAGTTATTTCCACTATTTTATCTTCCAACCCACTTATCTGTTCTTCTGCTTCAGTTATTCTGCTATTTATTCCTTCTAGAGAATTTTTTATTTCATTTATTGTGTTGTCATCATTGTTTGTTTGCTCTTTAGTTCTTCTAAGTCCTTGTTAAATGTTTCTTGTATATTCTCCCATCTATTTCCAAGATTTTAGTTCATCTTTACTATCATTACTCTGAATTCTTTTTCAGGTAGACTGCCTATTCCCTCTTCATTTGTTTGGTATGGTGGGTTTTTACCTTGCTCCTTCATCTGCTGCATATTTCTCTGTCTTCTCATTTTGCTTAACTTACTGTGTTTGGGGTCTCCTTTTCGCAGGCTGCAGGTTCACAGTTCCTGTTGTTTTTGGTGTCTGCCCCCAGTGGGTAAGGTTTGTTCAGTGGCTTGTGTAGGCTTCCTGGTGGAGGGGACTGGTGCCTGTTTTCTCATGGGTGGGACTGGATCTTGTCTTTCTGTTGGGCAGGGGCACGTCCAGTGGTGTGTTTTGGGGTATCTGTGAACTTAGTATAATTTTAGGCAGCCTCTCTGTTAATGGGTGGGGTTGTGTTCCTGTCTTGCTAGCGGTTTAGCATGTGGCATCCAGCACTGGAGCTTGCTGGCCACTGGGTGGAGTTGGGTCTTAGTGTTGAGATGGAGTTCTCTAGGAGAGCTCTCGCCGATTGACATTACATGGGGCCAGGAAGTCTCTGGTGGTCCAGTGTCCTGGAGTTGGCTCTTCCACCTTGTCTACTCAGGCCTGACACCCAGCTGGAGCACTAAGACCCTGTCAGCCACATGGCTCAGAAGAAAAGGAAGAAAAAAAAGGAAGAGAAAAAATAATATAATAAAATATAAAAAATAATTAAAATAATAATAAAAAAATAAAAAGAAGAGAGCAACCAAACCAATAAACAAATCCACCAATAATAAAAGCACTAAAAACTAAACTAAGATAAACATAATAATCAGAAACAAATCAGTTGCAGACAGCAAACCCCAAGTCTACAGTTGCTCCCAAAGTCCACCGTCTCAATTTTGGAAACATTCCTTTCCTATTCAGGTATTCCACAGATGCAGGGTTCATCAAGTTGACTGGGGATTTAATCCGCTGCTCCTGAGGCTTCTGGGAGAGATTTCCCTTTCTCTTCTTTGTTCTCACAGCTCCTGGGGTTCAGCTTTGATTTTGGCCCTGCCTCTGCATGTAGGTCACCTGAAGGCGTCTGCTCCCCACCCAGACAGGAGGGGGTTAAAGCAGTGGCGGATTAGGGCTCTCTTGCTCACTCTGGCCTGGGAGAGGGTGGGGTACAGTAGTCATAATTGCAATAAACAAATCCACCAATAATAAAAGCACTAAAAACTAAACTAAGATAAACATAATAATCAGAAACAAATCAGTTGCAGACAGCAAACCCCAAGTCTACAGTTGCTCCCAAAGTCCACCGTCTCAATTTTGGAAACATTCCTTTCCTATTCAGGTATTCCACAGATGCAGGGTTCATCAAGTTGACTGGGGATTTAATCCGCTGCTCCTGAGGCTTCTGGGAGAGATTTCCCTTTCTCTTCTTTGTTCTCACAGTTCCTGGGGTTCAGCTTTGATTTTGGCCCTGCCTCTGCATGTAGGTCACCTGAAGGCGTCTGTTCCCCACCCAGACAGGAGGGGGTTAAAGCAGTGGCGGATTAGGGCTCTCTTGCTCACTCTGGCCTGGGAGAGGGTGGGGTACAGTAGTCATAATTGGAATGCGGGGTCAGCCTGTGGCGGCAGAGGCCCGTATGACCTTGCAACAGCCTGAGGCGTGCCATGCGTTCTCCCAGGGAAGTTGTCCCTGGACCTCAAGACCCTGGCAGTGGCATGCTGAACAGGCTCCCAAGTTGTGGGGGAGTGTGGGTAGTGACCTGTGCTTGCACACAGGATTCTTGGTGGCAGTGGCAGCAGTGTTAGAGTTTCATGCCCTTCTCTGGGGTCCACGCGGATAGCCATGGCTCGCGTCCATCTCTGGAGCTCATTTAGGCAGTTCTCTGAATCCCCTCTCCTTGCGCACCCCGAAACAATGGTCTCTTGCCTCTTCAGCAGGTCCAGACATTTTCCCTGACTCCTTCTCGGCTAGCTGTGGCACACTAGCCCCTTTCAGGCTGTATTCACACAGCCAACCCCAGTCCTCTCCCTGGGGCCTGACCTCCAAAGCCTGAGCCTCAGCTCTCAGCCCCCACCCGTTCCAGCGGGTGAGCAGACAAGCCTCTCAGGCTGGTGAGTGCTGGTCGGCACTGATCCTCTGTGCAGGAATCTCTCCACTTTGCCCTCCGCACCCATGTTGCTGCGCTCTCCTCCATGGCTCCGAAGCTTCCCCCACCCCGCCCAACCCCTGTCTCTGCCAGTGAAGGGGCTTCCTAGTATGTGGAAACTTTTCCTCCTTCACAGCTCCCTCCCAGAAGTGCAGGTCCCATCCCTATTCTTTTGTCTCTGTTTTTCCTTTTTTCTTTTGCCCTACCCACGTACGTGGGGAGTTTCTTGCCTTTTGGGAAGTCTGAGGTCTTCTGCCAGCATTCAGTGGGTGTTCTGTAAGAGTTGTTCCACATGTAGATATATTTCTGATGTATTTGTGGGGAGGAAGGTTATCTCCATGTCTTACTCCTCCTCCATCTTCCAAACAGCCTGTATTTTTTTTTTAGCTAATTTATTTATAGTATGCTTTCAGAAATTCCCTGGTGGTCCAGTGGTTAGGACTCTGTGCTTTCACTGCCCAGGGCATGGGTTCAGTCCCTGGCTGGGGAACTATGATCCCACAAGCCACGCAGTGTGGCCAAAAATGAATAAATGTATAAATAAATATAGTATGCTTTCCCCTTAAGAATGCAAGCTCCATAATGGCAGGATTTTGTGCCTATTTTGTTCATTGACTATACCTCCCCAAGTGCTAGGATGGAATCTGACATACAGTGTGCATTCAGTAAATATGTGTGTGGAAGGAATAGGGACCATTAGCTGAGTAACCCAAGTCGGCCTCCACAAGACTGGAAATTGAGGCTTCTAGTCAATTCCCAGAGAGATGTTAGGAAAAATAGGCAAATTTTCCTTTTGATACTCACCACTTTCTCACAATTTCAGAGGCTCAAAAGTAGCTAATGGTGGGAAAAGAAAATAAACGTTAACTTGGAGAAGGTGCTCAATTATACTCATGATAGAAGAAACAGCTAAAATAAGAATGAGGCAATATTTTTTCCTGTCAGATTAGCACTCAGTGTTGGTGGGGGCATAGGACAAGCAGTGACTTACAGACATTGCTGGAAGGGTAGATTGGTGCAACTTTTATGGCGAAAAATTGTGTAATTACTTTCATCTAATAATTCTACCCTTAAGACTTTGTCCTGCAGATATACTTGCACGTGTGCACTGTTGGAAATAGGAAAAGATCAAAACAACCTAAATGTCCACTAGAAGGGAACTGGCTGTATAAATGATATGACATATAAGCAATAGAACACCATGCAGCCTTTAAAAAAGAATAAGGTAGACCACTATATTTCACCTCTCCAGAAGCTCACAGTTGGTACTGCCAAACATTTTTTGAATTTGCAGACTACCTTACAGCTTTATTAGTGAACACTGTTTTTACTCCAATAGCAAAGCTTTTATAACTGTGAAAATATCTGTTTTATCTAGAATTATAGGCATCTCAAAAAACTAACACAAATGGATTGTAGATGGTAGACATGAACTTTACTTCATCTCCAATAATTTTAAATTTAGTTTGTTATACTTTCCAGATCCATTTCAAGATACATCTTCTCCATGAAGGCTTCCCTTGGGCCCCTGTGAATACTGTATGACAAGCACCCCCAGAGCCTTAGTCTCAGGAGGCAGTACAGGAACTAGTCCTCCTACCCCCGATGGCATCAGACTTTTGCATTAAGTCAGGAAAAGTGGTATCTAAGGATGTAGAGAATTATCTACTAGATGAAATCTCACTAAGCCCATGAGCTAAATGCGAATAATGATGGCCATTCCATGCACCCAGATGTTTGAATCAGAAACCTAGAGATCATACCAGATTGTTCTTTCTTTCCCCATACAACAGTTCATCAACAAATTCTGTCCACTCTACTACCAAAATAAATCTCCACTCCCTTCCTCCATCTCCATTGCCTACATGTGAGGCTGCAAGAGCCCCCTAATGATTCTCTTTCCTTTCATTCACCCTCCCACTCCACTTTGTACCCAACATTTCTATGACTCCTGCTCAAGAATCCACAGGTAATATAAGAGTAATAATAAAATATAGACTAAGTACAATGGTTAAAAAAACAGAAAGAGAGCGAGGGAAATCAGCTCTGCTTAAGGAGATCAGGAAAGTTTTCACAGAAGAGAACACCCTTTGATCATTTCTTGAAGGACAAGCAGCAATTTTCCAGATGGGTGATGTGTGTGGGGGAGAGCTTGTCGGCAGAAGGAATAGCATGTACAAAGGCACTGAAGCGTGAATCAGCAGACTGTTTAGTAAATTGAAAGCAGTTCAGGATGTGTAGGGAGCAGGATGGATGTGGGAGGGTGGTAAGGAAGGTAAGCAAAGTCCACCCATGGAGAGCCCACGCCTTATGAGCCATTTTGAAGAATCTGACCTCCTTCACGGAGTCCAGTGGTTATCAATGCTTTGGGGTCATAAATCTTTAAAATCTAGTGAAACTATGAACCAAATTCTCAGGAAAAAGAGGGAAAAAAGCACACTCACCAAAATAATGCACACAGTGTCCACAAACACTCTGAAGCCCAGAAATAGCTTGGACTTTAGGTTTAAAATCCTGCTATAGGCAACATGCCCATTTTCAGTTTTTTTAAATGGCTGGAAGTATACACAACAATCAGGAGAGTAATATTATCCAATTTGTGTTTCAGAACAATAGCCAGCTCTGTTGTGAACAGATTAAAAGCAAGTGAGATTAATGGTAGAATGAGCAAAAAGGCACAATGACAACCATCTGGTCAGGAGATGACAAAAGAAACTGTCAAGAAATTTTTGGAAAGATGAGTGATTCAACCTATCTGATATTTAAATGCATTACAATAGTTAATGTGATGCTGATCAAAAAAGAGCTAAAGAAATCAATGAAAAAGATAGAAAATCTACATAGAGAATTTTGTATTATGTTTTTTCAAGATAAAACTTGAAAGGGAAAGGACAGATTATTCAGTAAATCATTGTCAGGATAAGTGGAAAACTATTTGGAAAAGATATAAACTTAAATTCTCATACTGCCATACAACAAAATAAATTCCAGATGGATCACAATCTAAATGTAAAATAAAGAAACAAAAAAGTACTGGAAGAAAATGTAGGGAAAGTGTATATAATCTTGGGATGGGGAAGATTTCTAAATCTTTCTAAACACAACAAAGGCAAAAACTTTAAAAGGAAAACAGGCAAAGACTAAACTACATATACAAAAATTTCTCATGTAAAAATATACCAAGGGAAAAAAGTCAAAAGGTGACTAAGCAAATGGAAAAAATGATAGAAGATGCATAGCCAAATGAATACTATCTTGCTGCATAAAGAATTTCAATAAGATTAATTGGAAACTAAGCATCACAAAAGAAATATAAGCAAGGAATACTAGCAGGCAATTTATACTGGAAAAAATGGCCAACTTCATTAGTATTTTAAGAAATACAAATAAAACCACCGTGAGGTACCACTTCCCTCACATCAGATTGGCAAGGTTTATATTTAAAAACAATACTACTTAAAGCAGGATACAAAATTAATGCACAGAAATCTCTTGCAATCCTATACACTAATAATGAAAAATCTGAAAGGGAAATTAAGGAAACACTTCCATTTACCACTGCAACAAAAAGAATAAAATACCTAGGAATAAACCTATCTAAGGAGACAAAAGACCCGTATGCAGAAAACTATAAGACACTGATGAAAGCACAAAGCTGGAGGAATCAGGCTCCCAGACTTCAGACTATACTACAAAGCTACAGTAATCAAGACAGTATGGTACTGGCACCAAAACAGAAATATAGATCAATGGAACAGGATAGAAAGCCCAGAGATAAACCCATGCACATACGATCACCTTACCTATGATAAAGGAGGCAAGAATATACAACGGAAAAAAGACAACATCTTCAATAAGTGATGCTGGGGAAACTGGACAGCTACATGTAAAAGAATGAAATTAGAACATTCCCTAACTCCATACACAAAAATAAACTCCAAGTGGATCAAAGACCTAAATGTAAGGCCAGACACTATAAAACTCTTAGAGGAAAACAGAGGCAGAACACTCTATGACATAAATCACAGCAAGATCCTTTTTGACCCACCTCCTAGAGAAATGAAAATAAAAACAAAAATGAACAAACAGGACCTAATGAAACTTCAAAGCTTTTGCACAGCAAAGGAAACCATAAACAAGACAAAAAGACAACCCTCAGAATGGGAGAAAATATCTGCAAATGAAGCAACTGACAAAGGATTAATCTCCAAAATATACAAGCAGCTCATGCAGCTCAGTATCAAAAAAACAAAAAACCCAATCCAAAAATGGACAGAAAACCTAAATAGACATTTCTTCAAAGAAGGTAGACAGATTGCCAGCAAACACATGAAAGGATGCTCAACATCACTACTCATTAGAGAAATGCAAATCAAAACTACAATGAGTCCACCTGCCGATGCAGGGGACACAGGTTCGTGCCCCAGTCCGGGAAGATCCCACGTGCCGTGGAGTGGCTGGGCCCGTGAGCCATGGCCACTGGGCCTGCACATCCAGAGCCTGTGCTCCACAACGGGAGAGGCCACAAC
>NC_041221.1:64187429-64190119 GCF_002837175.3 Physeter macrocephalus
TGGCCCCTGGGCCTGCACATCCAGAGCCTGTGCCTCACAACGGGAGAGGCCACAACAGTAAGACGCCCGCATACTGAAAAAAAAAAAAAAACTACAATGAGGTATCACCTCACACCGGTCAAAATGGCCATCACCAAAAAATCTACAAACAATAAATGCTGGAGAGGGTGTGGAGAAAACAGAACCCTCTTGCACTGTTGGTGGGAATGTAAATTGATACAGCCACTATGGAGAACAGTATGGAGGTTCCTTAAAAAACTAAAAACAGAACTACCATACCACCCAGCAATTGCACTACTGGGCATATGCCCTGAGAAAACCGTAATTCAAAAAGAGTCATGTACCACAATGTTCACTGCAGCGCTATTTACAATAGCTGGAACACGGAAGCAACCTAAGTGTCCATCAACAGATGAATGGATAAAGAAGATGTGTCACATATATGCAATGGAATATTACTCAACCATAAAAAGATACAAAACTGAGTTATTTGTAGTGAGGCAGATAGACCTAGAGACTGTCATACAGAGTGAAGTAAGTCAGAAATAGAAAAACAAATACCATATGCTTTCACATATATATGGAATCTTAAAAAAAATGGTTCTGAAGAACATAGTGGCAGGACAAGAATAATAAAGATGCAGACATAGAGAATGGACTTGAGGACACGGGGAGGGGGAAGGGTAAGCTGGCACAAAGTGAGAGAGTGGCATGGACATATAAACACTACCAAATGTAAAACAGCTAGTGGGAAGCAGCTGCATAGCACAGAGAGATCAGCTCAGTGCTCTGTGACCACCTAGAGGGGTGGGATAAGGAAGCTGGGAGGAAGGCGCAAGAGGGAGGGGATATGGGGATATATGTATACATAGAGCTGATTCACACTGTTGTACAGCAGAAACTAACACACCATTGTAAAGAAATTATACTTCAATAAAGATGCTAAAAATAAACAAATAAAAATAAAAACAATACTATTTAAGATATGGGAAAATATGTCTTCTCATGTACCAGTGGTAGGAGAATAAATTGAAGGGAAAAAAAACTTTCTGGAGGGCAATTTAACAAAAAGAACCAAACATTTATAAGCACATATACCCTTTAGTCTACCAGCTCTGCTTCTAGATGTGTATCCTAAGAAAATAATTCTGTTTTAGCTATAAGGAAATACATAACAATTTTTACTGTAGCAAATAATTTAAATTTGATTGAATAGGTGAATGCCATCTAATCATTAAAAACTAACTATAAGAAAGTATGTTGTAGAAAAATATTTAGAGGCATGATCTGATGTTCACACCAGTTTGTTAAATGGAAAAACAAAATAAAAACAAAAGCAGGTTATAAGACCGTATTATCACATACTAGCCTAGCACAACCCCATTACCACCCTATGCTACCGTACATAAACAAGAGAATATATGTTGGTTGAGATATTAATTTGAAGTACATTGATACAACAAATGATAGCTAATTATCAATAGTAGTAGTAGCAGTAACAGAAATAATACACAACACTAAGCAAGTGGCAGCCTGACTCACAGTTAACATGTCAGTAATGGAATTCAGATAGGGAGACAGGTTTCTAGAATTCCTGCACTGGTCTGCTGCAATACCACTGACGTAGCATGTTTGACCTTGTTATATCTCCTCATACTGGTCACTTTATCCTAATCCTGCCCCTTTCCCTGCCAAATTTTGGCCCAGAAATTTCAAAAGGAAGAACACAGAGAGGAAAACTACATGCAGTTGGACATGGAAACTATGAAGGGACAGAAAAAGAGGTTTGGGGTTGCTGCTGCATCCCCTGGAGGCATCAATAATTTCTCTAGTAGTGGTACTGATTGGCATGAGTTGGAAAGCATTGCTCCAGATTGATGGGCTGACAGCTACATGGTGATAGTCCTGGTATAACTTAGCACAAGAGTGCTTAGATACCATCCTGTGGCCTCCGGCTCACTAACACATGCTGATTTCTAAGTATCCCAGTTTGTATGGCTCTTGGCAAGTACCATGTTTTCATCCGTTTCCAATATAATGTTTTCATTTCAAAAGGTCCACATGGGGCCCCTGAAAATTTACAGCTATCATATAAATCAGATTACCATGCATTAAAACCATATAATATACACTTTAGAACAGCATCTCAACAAATCTGTACTTCATTTTGAGATATGCTAGCATGGAAGTTACAACGAGTAATATTTAAGCCTAATTTGCAATGGAAAAAATATGTTTCTATTTAGTTCCCATTTGCAAACTTATCTTTGTGACTGCTAATTCCTTTGCTTCTGATTCCCTCCTTTCAAAACTATAGACAAGAGGTTCATCAGAAGACCTTACTCGGGACTGCTGTGGAAACTAAGGGTTTGTTTGTTTGTTTTGGAGGAGGGGGACAGAAAATAAGAGCTAGGAGGGAGCAGGCAAGATGGCGGAAGAGTAAGACGCGGAGATCACCTTCCTCCTCACAGATACATCAGAAATACAGCTACACGTGGAACTTCTCCTATAGAACACCCACCGAACGCTGGCAGAAGACCTCAGACCCCACAAAAGGCAAGAAACCCCCCACGCACCTGGGTAGGCAAAAGAAAAAAGAATAAACAGAGACAAAGAATAGGGACGGGACCTGCACCAGTGGGAGGGAGCCGCGAAGGAGGAAAGGTTCCCACACACTAGAAGCCCCTGCG
>NC_041221.1:64195986-64200531 GCF_002837175.3 Physeter macrocephalus
GGGAGGGAGGCACAAGAGGGAAGAGATATGGGAACATATGTATATGTATAACTGATTCACTTTGTTGTAAAGGAGAAACTAACACACTATTGTAAAACAGTTATACTCCAATAAAGATGTTAAAAAAAAAAAAAAAAAAAAGAAGACCTTACTCGGTACTGAAAGCAGTTGAATGTGAGGCAGAAAAAATGGAGTAGCTTTTGAAATTGGGGAAAAATAGAAAGAAAGAAAACTAATGCCCACATAAATGAGTGGATGTTTAACAAACCCAAAGGTCAGAGATTGGCAGAGGAAATATGCTATTTACCAATGGTGGGGAAGGAAAAACTCCCAAAGACACATAAAACTTACTCTAAATATTTGCCATTCTGTTTTATTTAAGACCAGGGTACATTAGCAGGGGAGAGCTGTGTACACAGTGAGGACACCAAGCTACAGCATCCAGTTCCTTAATCAGCAGCGAGAAGTTACGCTCACCAGTCCTAATCAGTTTCAGCAGAATTCCTAATACTAACTGAGAGTGGTAATCTCAGAGAATATCTATTTTACTATCAATAGTTCTTTAGTTCTTCATAATTTTTTAAATTTATTTTATTTTGTTTTATTTATAGTATATTCTAGCTCAATTATCTTGTTTGATTTATCTCACGATTTTGCTTTACTATCATTTGCTTGGAACCTCACTCCTAAAAGTTGCTGGAACCTATTTTGTTGACATTTACAGTCATTCCACATAGTAGAAAATAATAAATTACATTTTGTTAAGAGAAAATGCAATTATTAGTCCATTTTGACAGTTTTCATTGATGAAAAAGGCATCCTCCTCATATATTAAATTTTATGTGTTTCCTTTATATTTGGAAATTCCAGGAGTGATTATTTAAAAGCGAAATCATCCATTTACCAGAATAACCCAGAACAAACCCGTGGTGTTATAAGACCTGACAGTATTTCTTGGAACAGAATGTTATTAGCTCATAAATTTAAGGCAGGCACACAGATGCCTGCCCCACACATAAAATAAAACATTTTGCTTCAAAAAACCCTTGGTCACATTTTGACCATAAACACTACATACTTGATAATCTCACCAGTGGGAGGTTTAGGTTGTAAAGGGTTTACCATTTCTCACACATTCAGGCAGAAAGATGTACTCTTTCATTTTGAAGATCCTCATTTGGTTTCCCCCACACTTCATCAACAAACCCATGCTTCACTCCTGACATTTCTAACTTACCTTGGGCATACAAATCTGGAACGGGAGAGATGCTGCAGTACAGGCAGCATCAGCATGTGGCCAAGGGAAATGAAACCTCAGTTCCTACCAACAATACAAATCTCTGACATTTGATAGCAGGGAAAAAAAGGGGGAGCTAACGTCCCATCTAATCTCAGTGCTTTCGCGGCAGATATTTAAATGAAAACAGTTCAAGCTCCTGACGCCACAGAGGGTAGACTTTGCATAATGTTCAGTTTCTAATGCTTCCAGAAGGTATCTGATATTTATTTATAAGCCAAATATATTAAGCCTGAAATGAAAAAGCTTCTAGAATTTCCAAAAAGCCTGCATAAAATTGCCTGAATATGTATTAGCGTATAAGTTGGAAGAAAACATTTTTTAATCCTACTTAGGTTTTTCTGGTTATTATTTGCCCTCCCCACCCCATCCCATACACTGGATCATGAAAACACGATTTTAAAGATTTTTTAACACAGACATCATTGACTTGATTGTTCAAACATCCCTGAAGCCCATTTTTAAAGATCACCTGGGAAAAAAATCTTTGGAGATTTTGTAATCTGTCCCAGGTTCCAAAAAAGCAGAGAGGTGAGTGCAAAGACCCTTTGAGATTATGAGATGGCAAGTGTGGAGGCTTCAGGAGGTGTTCTGAAGGAGCAAGTCCCTCACAAACGCAACTGAAAAGTAAGAAGTCATTTTTCTCCCTGACCATAACAAAAGAAACTGAAGCAAACTCCTGTTTAACTGGAATTAAGCCATCAGAAGTTCACATAACCATTGTTTTATTAAGTCGCCTTTCAAATGAAACATAAACAAGCCTGGCTCAGAAACTTATTTTTAAAAGCAGCTATTAGGATACAATCAGTGGAGATTTAACCTGAAATAAATAGCCTCATAAATATGAAAAAGCTTCTAAAGTTGTGATTCATGTTCATATGATAATGTTAGTAGTGAGTGTATTTTATTATTTGCTAATCATTTGAAAAGTGGTTTTGCCCCAAATGGATAAAAGTTCTAACCCCAAGTTAATTACAATATATAAGTTTTTAATTAACCTATCCCCAGCCTATTTTGGACAAATTGAAATCACAACAAAATGAAGAATGAGGGTTATTTATTTTACTTGGGGAGAGAGGGACGGGGAGACTGAGTGAGTTATTTAAAAACGTAACTTTAATATGCATCATTTCTCTGTAGAGCAATTAGATGAGAACACAAGGTTAGAGACTGAAAAATCTGTATTTATAATATAATTTACTTTATAGCAGAATAAATTTGGGGAAAATTCACAAACTCAGTTTTACCAAATGTAAGTTAAGGGTGTCAGTATGCTTTCTATATCTTCCACAATACAAAATTATGAGGTTCACTGACCTGGTCAAATTGAGCTGGATAAAGGTAATTGGCCATATAAATGGTGAAACCTATTTTTACGTGGAGAAAATAAGACTGACTATTGATTTGACCACAAATATATAAATGCTGTCCTTATGTCTTTGTATGGATTTATTTGACTAAGATGCTCAGCCAGTCATCAACCCTAAGTTTCTTGTGAAGGTACCAGACCATTACTATTACTATCTCCTGCCTATAAATGGAAAAGTGAAAGTAGACATCACAAAAACAAGTTGCCCCACATATAGGATGAGGTTAAAAATAGGACTTAGAATTGTAAAAGTATTGAAAATAGTGCTCTGCATTCAGTAAGCACTTAACACATATTTGTGGAGTAAATGAATGAACTGACACTCCACAGCCCAGATCACCAGGCTTTCCAAGCACCCTGTGGTTCTTGCTAAGACCTTTAGATGTTCATATAAGATGAAAATTACAGGAGGCACATATTTCTGCTACTGCCTTTAATCATCTCTTTTTGCCCCTGTCTCTCTTGGGTCTCCTTGCTACCTCTAGGATAACCCAAGTTTGCTCCAAGGGAGTTCACAATGTAATATATGCATAGTAGGAGAAACCTAAGTTCTAAACATAGTCTTCCCAGCTCTCCCAATAACTATGGGCCTTAGGGAAGTCATAAGACATGCCTTTATTTCCCTACCCACAGAAGGATTAAAGGCTGAATTTGACCCATAGACTGTTGGTGTTAAGGATGTCAGATCCACACTATTCCTCTCAATGAGGAAAACTTCCAGGAGTTTAAATGGTGTTAAGAGATTCGGAAAAACCAAAAGAAGAGTTTCCTTTCATCCTTAATTCTATATCACCTACCGCTGGACTCTCTACCAAGCCAAGAGAGGGAAGCTGAACTGACCCCACGATGTTCAGTAGCATGACTGAAAACAGCATCTTTACTGACCAGGATGTATGGGTGATGTCTTGCTAGGCTTGTTGCAAAATTAATACTACATAAAAGTGAAATGAAATTGGAATTAGTATTATTAAATACATAATGACAATAATAAAGAACTCTTCTTACCACTCTCAAAGGCCCAGGAAAAGTGTCCACATAGTTTTTCTCATTAGCACAAAAAGAGTCTAAATGGTTTCATGGGAAGGTTTAAATAACAGGAAAAAAAAATCATATTTCTCATTCCTTCTCTTGGAAAAATTAATAAACAGTTAAATGAAAAATAGTAAGAAGAAATCCTCAGGATGTTCTCTAATGGAGAATAGTCAGCCTTTGGAATTTAAATATCTGAGAAAAAATTGAAAGGTCACTTGTCCAAAGACCCAAGGGCAAAATCTGGAATTTTCTTCAACTAATCTAAGTGCCATCATATTTCCTGCTCATTTTCAACATAATTAATCACACTGAATTACATTTTCAATCACACTGAAAAGAAAAGGCTAGAACAGAGATCCACACTTTCACTTCATTCTTGTTCAAAGAAACAACATAACCTATAGGACATTATGAACATGCTGTCTCTGAATCCTAATCCTCACCTAGGTGTAAACTGGCCAGCCAGCTTTCCAGCCAAACAGTCGGCGATACATCTGTACACTCTTAGAGAGCAATGTATGCCTTATCTTCATTCACTGAGTCCATAAACATTTCACCAACCAAATGAAAAGCCCTGGGTAAAGAAGAAGATACAGACCCTGACCTCGAAGAGCTTAAAATTTAGTATGGAAGACATATTTGCATGCCAAATTACTAGAACGTGAAGTAAAATGTACACACTGCCATCAGTAAGGTTCTTTAAAAAAATCCAACATCTATGACATTTCAGAGGCCACAGCTATGCTGAGAAAGTGAGAACATTTTCCAGCATTAAAAAAATCACTCCAGGGACTTCCCTGGTGGCGCAGTGGTTAAGAATCCGCCTGCCAATGCAGGGGACACAAGT